>NW_010167080.1:69547-92249 GCF_000695765.1 Mesitornis unicolor
GGTCTACTGCTGTGAATCTTACTCTTTGGATACATGTTTTCTAACCAGCGAATGGTCCCATTTAGTACAACTTCGTAATCCACTGCAAAGCAATCTATTTACTGATAGATAAAGTAAATATTTACAGGTTTGGGAGGGCTTAAACTCTCCAGGCAAAAGCATAAGGCCTTTTCATAATCAAAGATATAGAAATAAGACACTCTGATAAACATGGTATCAAGAACACAACACACAATGGATACAAAATGCATCAAGTTTGAAGTTCCAAATGATTTTGCTATTTCTCAGCAACTTAGCCTTTGTGCGCACACAGAGAAATGCTCCCCACCTCTCTCACAGCAACAGCTGTTAGTAAGTCACATATAGGTAGTGAGGCCCAGGTTCCCTGCAACAGAGAACTATGAAATGCCTTGGGTCTGGCTGAGAGTTATGGAAAGAGCTCTGTGTCTATCTAGCACCTATCTCCTCAACCATAAAACCACGTAAAATATTGTTCCTTAACTCCCAGTGTGAGAGATGCCACACACACCTTTGGAGAAATTACACCACCGTCCTGGATTTTAAAATATCATTTTAAACACGAACAGTGCTCTCACTTCTTGAGGAGGACAGATATTCACCAAATACAAAACAGCTTTAAATTCACTTTAAGTTGTGACATTAGGAGGGTGAGCCATCTCGAGCCTGGAACAGAAGCAGATCTTGAGAACTTCCTTGAGACCATAAGCACTGCTGTTCACAAAAGGGAGATCCAAGTTTCCAGATGAACAGTCTTCAGGTTCAAATCCCACTCTTTTTAAGAGCTGTTATTTCCCATAGGATACAAACCATCAAGACTATGGAATGGGAACAGTACAGGGGACAGCACTGTTGCAGTACAGCAAGAAGAGACTCAATAGCAATTTCTGTTCTTCATGAAACTTTGAACACTGGGCATTGTGACTACACTCTAGCTGGTTGATTTATGTTTTATTCGGGGAAAAATGAAAAAAAAAATCATTAGGCAGCTCAAAATCTGTGCACTATTCATTAATTTCCTTTCTGAAGACATCCGCCTATTGATTCTCCTCATATGCACACAAACAACTAGAAGGTAAATTTGACTCGGATGCAAATGTCCACTTGACTTCAAAGACAGGGTTGGAAAAGATACTGATAATCTTTCAACGCAGCTGCAACTATAGCATCATCTGGAGGATCTTTACTATGCAAGCCTAGAAGAACACACTGAAAAGTCTTCAGGGCAATTTTATAGCCATGAGCTCAAGGATGTTGAGCACTATGGACGGTCAGGCCAGAGGTTTGGCTGAATGCCATACCATAGTATGGAGGCACGTGTTTTGGCCAGAAAGAAGAGACTTCTACAACATTACTGTTAATGGTATTACCATGAGAAGGACTGGAGAGCCTAGGAAGGAGACATTGTCTTCCTATTCAAATCTGCACTTGGCATCAAAGGAATATGCTCCCTATTACTGTGAGAACTTCATTTTCAAAGCAGCCAAATGCCTGATATAAATTAAAGCCCTCACAAGGCTCAGTCCCCAGAGAAGCTGAGCCATCACCAACACATTCATCTTTGGAAGCCTTTCTCCATTCCAGCTCTGCCACAGCAAAATTCAGAACCAGCCCAGGCCAAACCAAAAGATTAACGATGATGATGACAATCTGGAGTTTCAAGAAAAAGAAAAAAACCTCAAAAGTAGATACACTTCCTAGATGCCATAAGTATTTCAGGAATACTTGCCCAGAAGAGACAAGCAAGGAATGCTTTTAGGCTTACAACTCATGAAGATAAGGGGTAAACTGTATACGTACAAGCATAGGTCAAGACTTCCTGTATGTTCACATCATATGAAAATGGAACTACATTTATCACACTGAAGCACTTATCTCTTCCAAATTCTTAATAATTAGTGTATTACATCATAACTGTAGCAATGATACGGAAATACAATGGCATTTGCTACCCATCCCACCCCCAAATCTGCTGTGGAAAGGTTTTAGGGAAACCAAGATGAAGTGCCATAAAGCCTCTGTTCTGGCTGTTTGCCTATGCTGAATTTGATACCAAACAACTAGAACCTTAAATCTGTAGTCATTAAATAGCATTACTAACATGCACAGAGGAGCACAGAAATCAGTAGGGCATAGACAGCAACATCAACATGAAAGCTGTTGTGACTAAGGTGACCAGAGGGTAGTGGTCAATGGCTCAACATACAGATGCAGGTCGGTGACAAGTGGTGTCCCTCAAGGGTCTGTACTGGGAGCAGTGCTGTTTAATATCTTCATCGACGACATGGACAGTGGGATAGAGTGCACCGTCAGCTAGTTTGCAGATGATACCAAGCTGAGTGGTCCAGCTGACATGTCTGAGGGATGGGATGCCATCCAGAGGGACCTGGACAAGCTTGATAAGTTGGCCCAGATGAATCTCATGAGGTTCGAGAAGGCCAAGTGCAAGGCCTTGCACCTGGGTCAGGGCACCCTTGGCTATCAATAAAGGCTGGAGGATGAATGTATTGAGAGCAGCCCTGTGGAGGAGGACTTGAGGGTACTGGTGGACGAAAAGTGTGTACTCACAGCCCAAAAAGTCGACTGTATGGTAATAGCTTTAAACTAAAGTAGGGTAGATTCAGACTAGATATAAGGAAGAAATTTTTTACAGTGAGGATTGTGAAACACTGGAACAGATTGCCCAGAGAGGTGGCAGATGCCCCATCCTTGGAAACACTCAAGGTCAGGCTGGATGGGGCTCTGAGCAACCTGATCAAGTTGACATCTCTGCTCACTGCAGGGGGGTTGGACTAGATGACCTTCAAAAGTCCTTTTCGACCCAAACTATTCTACAATTCTGATCTTCACAGCTATCAATATGCCTCACGACTAATGACATAAAAACTGTGTTGGGTCATGCAGCTGGGTAAAATCTCCAATCCAGCACTTCCTTTGTTTGATGCATTTACTGCACCAGAGAAACAGCTAACATTGCTGTACTTCACGTCTGTTTTCAGCATTACCTACACACATGACTCGGTGCAAGTTACATACACAAGGACATCACATCACTGCAGGAGGTTATTCTAATGACCACTGCATACCAAAGACAGAACGGAAGGAGCAACTCATGAGACCCGTGAGGGGCATTCATAGCCGCATCATTATTTAAGTCAGTCACTCAGCTACCTATGGACTACCAAGGTGAAAACTGCTAAAAATGTTTCCTGTCAGTTCTCTCCATGCTGCTGCAAGAGGCCTTATCTTGGCATCATCTACTTAGAGGAGAGACACTACATCAGCACTCTGCACTGCCTGTTGCTACCCAAGGTCGCTGTTCTGAATTGTGTATCGAGGCTCAAAGACTGCCCTGCTCAAATCCTACTTGACCACAATCTCCTGGGGAAGCAGAGGGGAGGTCTGTCTAGGGGGTGAGGTTTGGTTTGATTTGACTGGGAGAAGCAGCCTTCCAAAACAACAACAAAATAATCCTTCTGCATTTATTCAGCTGGCTTTTAAACTCCAAGTTTGGCCAAAATCCTCCAGCCACCTCACTATTTTGAAGCAACACTCTGGCTGCCAAGGGTCTTGAACACTGAGACAAGGGTAAAAGCCTTAAATTGTTTAACAAAGACTTTAAAACAGGAGCTTGAATTTGTGTTATGAAAGCATTAACTGCAACCTGGAGCAGCTCTAGCTATTTTCTTAATATTTTAAGTTTAAAAAAAATCCCAGAGCCATAGGACTCTCAGAGCAGAATGATAATTCCACAATACTAAATATTATTATTAGTCACTAATGAAGTCTTTAGTTTATAGACCTCTGGTCTGCCAGCTTGTCACTACACCATGTAAAAGATCAAAGGGAAACACACTGGCTTGAAGTGCAACAGACTCTCTGAACAACACTAATGAAGAGTTCTGCTACACAACGCAACCAGAATAGAGTAAAATTACAGCTAAACTATACAGGTTGTCCAAATGAAATGATACCATCCTTCCAGCCCAGGCATGTCTTACTCACAGCATTTCTTTATGCACAGACATCCACAAAAGGGACTGCCCAAGGAGTGAAAAAAAAAAAACAGCGAGCTTCAAAGTGCAGGCGAGTTCAAAAGGGCTGTTTGTATACAAAGCCTGCTAATTCCAGAAGTTCAAGCACAACTGGACTTCTGACTATATTAATCACAAATGCCACCAATTTACCATGCAAACATTTTAATTGTTTAAATCGCTCTTTTTTGAGCATGAAGAGACAAAAGTACCACTCCACAGTGGTATCTCCTACAAAGGACCACCTGCTTGTAACTTAAATCATAAACTCCTGTTAACTGAGGCTGAATACCCACAGGATATTATTAACAATTCATCTCCAGCATCTGGTCTAATAAAGAAACACAGAACAGCTTTGCTGCAGTACAAAAGTTTACAGAAAGTTTGACAGTTTAATTAAAGACAATACAAAATATGTTGTCTGAATTTGAATAATTTATGTAAAAGTACATGAATGAGAAAATATTGGCAAGAAGATTTGGGTAACCTTATTATCAGATGCATGTTCTTTGTCCCTAGATATAACATACAGTCAAAAATACATTTATATTTTAAATTACAATAAAAGACAGCATTTTAAAATAAACACAATTTCAGGTCTACCAGCCCTTTAACATAAAAAATCCCTGTTAACACAGGACGAACTGATAGAATAAAAAAATGGAGCAATACTGAAGTCTCTGATTAAGCCTGTAGTGTTTTTATGGAGGAGGGAGAAGGCAACATAAAACAAAGACGACTGTTTTGTTAGTGCTCTGTCTTCTCATTAAGCATTTAAAAAATGGTCAGAGCATCAGGGATTACTTTCATCCATATACCCCAGAAAAACACCAAGACAACACCCTCCTTGGGAGGAGACAGGGTGCAGATCAGGCACAGCTCTTCCCTTGCACTTGAAGCACATGTACCACATCTACACAGGAGTGGATCCCACAGCCGAAGCAAGCTGCTCCCACTTCGGGTGGCAGCTTGGCCCCAACAAGCACCTCCTCAGCCTCCAGCAGAGCTACTATTCCCTCAAATCATTCATTATTTCTTCGTATTTGTTGAATAGTGAAACCCCAGAAGTCACCTTCTTTATTACAGTACAAGACAACAGCCTGAAACACCCAAGATTTCTTACCATGTGTCACTTGCCCTCCACATATTTGTGGTCAACTAAATAGTTCAACAAAACGACACATGATTAATTTCTTTGAAGATATTTTAGTTAATTAATTCTCAATAAAAGCATTGGTTGCAGTACAATAGTTTGACATACAGCAACAAAATGTATTCAATTGACATGCAGAAGCTATTTAACAATAGTACACGATCTCTCCTATTGCCATTATAAAATCAACATTAACTATGACAGCTGACACAGCCTTCTGATTGTTCTCATGAGGTCTAGAAAAGTGATGAAAACAGTGTTCCAGTTGGTACAACAGCAAAGAGCAGAGATTTGGCCACTACTGAAGATTCCAATGAAGATGTCAGTACAATAATGGGAAACGGTGTTGGAATTACTGTAAAAACAGCTAGAAAAAAGCTCTGCAAAACTGTTTTAATGTGTACTTCAGTTTAAAAAAAGAACATGTAGGAAATACTTACAGCTTTGTATAGAAACATACCAGAAACAAAAGTAGAAGCAGAGGAAAAAAGTTAGAGTTTAAGGCAAAACAAGTGTGTGGATGACTAAAAAAAAATCTGATCACTGAAGTACTGTAAACCAGCAGCAATCTGTTGGGAATGGAGTGTATAATTTTCCAGAAGGATTCTTTTTTTTCTGGTGGGTTTTTTTGTTGTTTGAGGTTTTTTTTATAAAGCTTCCAACTCTGAAAGTACAAGTCTCAACTCCTCTGCGTTTGTGTTCTATTCTTGCCTGGCTGAGATTTCTTTCCATTTTACAGTTTGGTCCAGATTCTCGTGGTTTAATGTACAAAGTACAGTATGCGCTACTAGGGCTATTCACTGCCAGGCTTCATGAGTCTGCTTTTCAAAAAAACAGATACAACACTGTCACCTTCATCAAAGGCTGATGTCTAAGTTTCAGTACTGCTGTTACAGGGCTTCTAGAAATGAGAACAGAGATGTCAGATTTATGACCGAGAGATAAACATAAGCTCTGTAAAACATACATGTGCTACAATAAGACTTCTCTTATAGCAAATAAAAGTCATCAGGGAACATCATGACAATTTTTTTTCTAGGCTTCAGAACTGCTAACAATTCCAGCAATAAAACTTTTCAAGTGCCCTGGCTGTGCCTCTTTTCAGTGTCTTTTCCAAATGGTATTCAAACAGGGAAGAAACCTTCTCCTCTAATCAACAGTTATCAGTTTAGCACTATGCTATTGGCAAGTCAGATCCTGAAATATTATGAATATTCAATAGTTGTAATCAATTTATTCATGACCATATAAAAAAAGCACAGTTACATGTGACTGCACTCTCAGATCTATAATACACCAAGTAAGACTGCAAAAACAAAAGGCAAAACGGGAAAAAGGCCTCGAGTCTCCTTTTTTCGATGTCTGTTGGGTTTTTTTTTTTCCACTAATTGTCACACAGCAACAAAAAAAAATAGCAAAGGCTTAATCTTAAGTACAAAGTTATAATCTGCAAATCAGGTCCTCTAATCCAGACTGATGGAACACTTGATTGTTTCAACTGAACCACCTATTACAAACTTGCAATGCCAGCACTGATTCATACCCTGAAGTGCTCCCTGGCCTCATCCACCCAATCAATTATTCACACCTTATTTTCAGCAGAACAATTAAAAACCAGTTATTTGTGGTTTTGAAACATTTGGTCTGAATTCTTTAATACCAAACTCAAAACTCAGGAAGTCAAGTGTAAGGATATCTCAACTCAATTCTCAAGATACTGTTTACAAAGGAGAAAAAAGGCATAAGTGTGGAAGTACAGGTGTTAAAACATCACTAAAAAATGGACTTGATAAAGAGCCTACACTGGAAACACTTACCTTGTCAAAGCATTAAAATTATCATCTCAGAAGACAATTCAGAGACACTTAGTCAGAATTGTGAAAAAATGCAAACCAGACTGTGGCAGATCACTGAAATACCTATCTAAGGGCAGTGCAAAACGACGGCTGGTGAGGGGGCAACCAGTCATCCTGCAAAGTGAAGGGCTTCAAATCACTCCTCACTGACCTCCTCAGTCATCTGCATTGAAGGACCTGATGAACAGCAGTGAAATTTGTCATGCAATTACAACTGTTAAGCAACCAATATGCAACTCAAGAGTGATACTGTCCTCTATGGTGGATTATTACTTTAATAATCCATTAAAGAATAAGGTCAAAGGGGAAAGTGGTAAACATCAGTTGCCATAAGTGAAAACACTTCAAAAATTTACAATTAAATAAAAAGTCAGATGATATCTTATAAAAAGAAGTACTGAACACAACAAAGCCACAATAAATTAGTGTTTCCATAAAACGACATGCTGAAGGTTTTGTTCCCAAGTCTATACATTTTTTTTTACTGTCTGTTAATTCCTAAATATTGACAGCGTAACTGAGTAATTGAGGTACAGTAGTTTACATTTGTATACGTCTTGTAAAAAGGTTAATTTTTTTCTTCCAGTTTTTCTTCCTCATCGCCAAAGAACAACAAAGGAAACATTCCTAAAATGCAGCCAATGGTCACTCCGATAGCTTTACCCTAGAGAAAGGGGGAAAAAATTAAGTTTCTCACTGAGCAGTTGTTATTCATTTGCTGTGCAGCACCAACCAACACAACCAGGAAAACAGACCCTTTGTTCTAGTTTTTGGCTGGGAGCCACATTTCTTAGCATGCAGACTAGAAATAGAATCTATGAGAGAGAGACAAATACAAGGTTAGAAACAGTGTTTGCTGTGACAAAAGGCAATTCTGAATAATGAATGACCCCCAAAGAGCCACACGGGTGGTAAGGGAGGAGACAGATTAAAAGGATTAGTAGGATGGCCAGGAAGACCGGGAAAGAAGAAAACAAAAACAAAACCAACCAAAACCCCACACACATTTTAGGTGCAATTATAAACCTATCTGTTTGTACCTGGAAATGCAAATTATCAAAGTCAGGAATGAGGATGGTTTGCAAAGGCACAAGGCGAAGTTGAAAAAAAGATTGAAAAACATTTCACAATTGGCCTAGATGTTAAAGTCAAGAAGAAAGGAAAGAAGAAAGGCAGGTAACATCCAAACCGCATCACCAGCAGTAGGTGGATAGCGCTGAGAAGCCTGAGACAGCAGGTAAAAAAGAAAAAATGCTAGCATACAGACAAATATGCTCAGAAGTCTTTTCAGAGAGAAGTGTTGTGAATGAACTGCAGTGTAATGCCAGGCTTTTGCCTCAGACTCAGCTTCCATGGAGCAAACTCTTGGGTTGCACAGATGAAGGGCAGCCCACTGCCAGCACGGCAATTCCTCCCTGCTCAGTGCTTTCATCTATTACTGCTAAAAGCAGACCTTTTTTCCCCCAACTTTTCCTCAGAAAGTGTTACTTCTCTTCCCTTAAATCTGCAAAGATTAATACCTGTTTCTTTACTCAGTTTCTTATAATCTGCGTCTTAAATCAAAATAAACTAACGCTTGCATTGCTGAAGTGGGACTGCTTCAAATATTTAAATGTTAATTAAATAATCATCCTGAAAATGAATCTGCAAGACGAGTGTCCCATAAGTGTAAACCCAAGCAGTGAATATTACTCAAATGCTAAAGGTTTACCCAGGGGAAAGCTAATTTCATATCCAAGGTAATTATAGAATATTAGAAATGAATAGATATTAGTAGAGGTGTATGAATAGCAAACGCTTGACAAAGAATGTACAGGAAGAAACTACTAAGGGGTCATAACTTTGGAGTAAACTACCTTCTCACAGCAGGCAGAGCTCAACCCAGGTATCACATAGCACACATGGAGTCATGGCAGAGAATACCCATGTTAACAGCCACTTGTGGCTTGTTGCATATAAAAACCCACCCAAGCCCAAAACAATCCAGTCTCATGATGCTCCCTGACATAGGCTCACAACTAAACCTTTCAGGAAATGTGCAAAATCTTGGTGGCTGTTCGGTATTTAATGGCAAAAGTGACAAAAATGATTTATCATGTGTGAATTTGAACAAAAAAAAGCACAAACAGTGCCTACCCACAGCATACTCACCAAGTGTGCACTGAGCCGCGTTTGCCACATATCAGCTTGTTTGGGCGTCAGGTCAGGGATGGACAGACCCAGCCGGGAAGCTAAAGCTTCTACATAACCTGCAAGACTGGAAGAAGAAGAAAACAAGAAGAAATTATTTTGGATGTGACAGTATCTTCTAGGCAGGATTCTGAAATATTTGAAACATTGAACTTAAAATGAATGGCTTTTCCTTCTGCGTACTGATAAAGCTATCAAGAGGTAAATACAGGAAAGTGTTCAGACCTTTGATGGTCACATTTTGCAATGAGAGGTAACTCATTTTCTCACTGATTTAATATGCAGTATTTCCAGAAAAACCTTTATGCAGTAAGACACAACTGATGTTAATGGTACTGTACTTTTGCAGAGCTTGTAAGTAACCTTTACTGCAGGAAAGGTTACACACACACACACTAGTTAGTAATGTCTTGTTATTTGCAGAAAAAAAAAAAATGAAGTGGGGAAAAAAAGAGGCATAACAGACAGCTTTACTTTCAGCAATTCCACAGAAATTTCCTTTAGAAAATGAAAGCCAGCTGTATCTCTTTATATCAGAAATAGATATGCCTATACGTCTTCATGAAGACATTTCAGATATGTAATTGTTCTGAGGTGAAGGAAGTGTCTACAGATCTCGTCATAATGATGTCTGAGGATGTATATTAGGTATATTCTATCACTGCAATAGATCGTACCACAAAAGATAGGGATTTTTTTTAGTATCCTATTTCAATGAATGCATTTTTTTGTAGAACAGAATTCTAATAGTTCCTTAAAAACAAGCACTACCTACAGACTACGCTGAATCAGGTTAAACGCCAATCCCAATTTTATCATTTAGAATTTTTAATAGTGTAATAGCAGGGGAGGTATTCTGTTTCAGAACTATAGCACTGCGGTCTTAACCTAGACAAGAACCACTTAAAATTCCAACGTTTTTCTTAGCAAGGACAGAATACACTTCTACAGTCATGTAGTTTACTGAAGCAAAATGCAAGAGGTAGGAAAAAATAAAAAGCAATTTCAGCAGTTACTGTGTTTTACTTCAGTAGCACCAATAGTGTCTGTGAGAAAAAAAAATAAAATATATATATCTTTAATACAAGTTCAGACATACCCCAGTCCAGCTAAATCTGAAACAAGGTTTCCCAAAGCAGCAGCTAGAGGGATGGAGAGGGAAGAGAAGGGGAGAAGAACGTCAAGTATTATTTTAATTAAAACCAAAACCAAACAGCTCCCCTCCCTGCCCCACCAGTGACCCTCACTCTTCTCAGTATATATTGCATAGAAGACTAGAAGTAAGTTTATTTTAGAGTTTTTCTTTTGATCTTATTACAGTTTGTAACAACAGCAGCAGACTAACAACAGGTAGTGCAACTATTTTTCACAATTTATCTGAAGAAAACTTGACAAAAGCAAAGTACAACACTGACACCTGGAAATCAGTGTAAGAGCTTTTCAGATCCGAGTTAAAAACACCCACGTGCAGTTTCATAAGCTAATGCTGGACACCAAGCAAGGCCTTCCAGTGCCTGAAGAGGCACAGAAGCACTGGAAATAAAAGGAGCTGTTACTCACAGATGTAGCTTTGATAAACATTTCAAAAACTGTGCCAATTTAGAAGTAAAAGTGTATGACTGAATGAAGTTACACACTTAAAATCCAGCAGATCTCATGGAGATAAACTTGCTTGCAACTGCCTTGCACTGCAACGGAGGGCTGCGCATTTCCAAATGATTCATTTGTTCTGATATATATGTTTTGCTTTATATGTTTTTATTGAAGTTATCTGTGTGCTTTCAAGCAGTGCTACACCTGCAGTTGGTAGATCCATGAGCAGTTTTTTTTTCCTCTCCGACACTGCAGAGACACCAAAGCTGCCGAGCAGAGCTTATCAGTTTTAGGCCAGTGCAGGAGCAGGGGGACTGCGGCACTTTCCCCTGGTATCACACAGAGCCAGAGAAGCCACCAAAAACATCGCCCAACGCAGTGAAAGGACATCAATGCTGATCGTCAATTGGCACTGCAAGCAAACAGTGCTTACAAATACATATGTACACATACATAAATATCACACCCTAAGGAATTCAGAGTGGTTCCGTTATGTAAATGCAAATACACTTTCCTGAGTGGCCCGGGATTCAAACTTTTAGATTAAAGCTGACAGCAAGCACTTCAGAAGCTATTTGAACTGAAATTCCATTTCTGCAAATGAAGTACGTCCTTGCTTCAACCATAGGTTGTTTCTTTATCAGCAAAAGCAGCTGCAAGACCAAGGAGGAGCCATTTCCAGCCCTGTAGCCCACTACCATCCTAAAATATAGCAACGTGCCATATTAGGCTACATATACTGCAATTTTATTACTTGCCTGCCATAGTTGAAATTCCTAGGACAACTCCAATCGACAATTCTATTTGAGTTCCCTGAAAAATAAGTGTTTTCTCATTACTTGATGTATTTGGAGTTAAAATAGATGACATTGGTTCAGCTGGCAAAAGTAGCGCTTACTGCTTTTTTTTGTTAAAATTGAAAGGATAAATGGACATTACTTCTACTAAGATGTGCACAGCTCCTACTCTCCTGGCATATTTATCGCCCCCTAGGACAAGAGCCTACTTGTGATATTCTTTTAATATTTTATATTGTTTCATAATGGCCACCTAATGGACAAAACTCTATTCCCGATCTCTGCATACCATGTTCCCCGCTTTGTAGCTGAAGGCATAGCTCTGAATGCAACCTTCTACAAATACCAAACAAATAACGCAGTATCGTAGCACCTTACTTTTCCAGCTGAAGAAACATAAAATCACACTGAACTGCATGATGAAGCAGCAGTGTGTGGCCCAGGGATGAGAGACAACAGGTATGAACATAAGACACATTCCAGTTATAAGAAAGTGTTCAAGGCCAGGTTGAACGGGGTTTTGAGCAACCTGGTCTGGTGGGAGGTGTCCCTGCCCATGGGTTGGACTGGATGAGCTTTAAGGTCCCTTCCAACCCAAACTATTCTGTGAATCTATGAAATGTTTTTTTACTGTGAGGACAGTCGAGCGTTGGAACAGGCTGTGCAGTCTCTGCCCTTGGATCTTCTCAAGTTCCACAGGATAAAACCACAAACAACTTGGTCTGACCCTGCTTTGAGCAGGAGGTTCAACTGGAGACCATGAGAGGGTCCCAAGCAGGAGGAGGCCTAGAGGCCTAGTGGGTTCCATGGTCCTTATCCACCTGAATTATCCCATTATTAAAGATCACACTGTCAGTGACAATTCTATATGAGGAACAGTATCTCTGGCCCTTATCAATCTTTCTGTTCCACTAGCCCATTTCATCTGCCAAATGAACAGGAAAATATCTCAAGTGTTACTCAGAAATCAGAGTCTACATCAGCACAAATCAACATCAGCACTTGCAGGGCCTGCATCGCTCATAACAAAGGAACACATCAGTAAAAACCCCAGATGAGTTCATCAACACATTATAATCACATTATCATCAGGCAGTACCAAAAAAAATGTATTAACTATGTAATCATAAATGTGGCTTGCAGCATGAATTAGGAGAAGGGAAAAAACGTAGGCCTCTTTTCAGTTCAGTAAAATTAGTTACTATAGTGGCCTTCAATAGGAACAGCATCCCTTTGCACTCTGCAAAGGTTCAATACAGCATGGACATTTTCTTTAAAAAAATAAATAAAGATTAAATAGAAATCAGTGAGTTGATACAGAGAGAACGGAGCCTTCCTGAAGCTCTCATTCACTCATTACTTGAACAACGTGAAGCATGCTGACTTGATCAAGAAATTAAATAGTGAACTTACCGCAGCAATCATAATTGCATTATCCAAAAATCCAAACCCTACAAAAGGTAATGCATTGTGGAAGAACACTAAAAAATAAGTAACACAGAGAAAATAAATATTTATGAGAGTTCACTAGTTCACACAAACAACTGAAACATCAGCCTAATACTGCCTTTAAGGAAAACAAAACCAACTTACACAAAATCCCTTTCCTGCTTCTTCTATTAGTGAGCTTTTTATTTCTGTCGCATTTGGTAGAACCCTTTGCTACACAAGTGTTATTCATGGCTTGCAAAGAGCCAGTTAAAACCAACTTACTCTTTGCAAATAGTTGTACAATTTTGGATTGAAGCCACTTATGCCTATTAGTGCATAAGAAGAATATTTAAAACTTTGGTAATATTCATAGTAATAATACATAATAACAACAAGTAATGTGGCAGTATCACTGAATATTGCCAAACTGTCTCACCAGATTCCCCGCATTCTTCTCTTGCTCGAAATAAAGTCCTTTTCTCTGGAAGTCACTCTATTCCTGTGCAAGAGCTCCATCTTTCCCACACATTCCTAAAAATTTTTATTTTTGGAGCATTGCCTGGAGCTAGGCAATTCTTATCAAAACTCCTTCAGCTAAATCTGCATATACTAAGGTGGTTTTCATTAGGGTGTCATACAGCATTAATTATCTCTCTATTAAACTCCAACTTCTGAATCTTTATTTTCTTTGGGCACCATGATAAGAACAAGTCAGGCTTGAAGCTGCTTCTCAATACATTAATAAACAAGTTCCACCTTTTGTTTTATGCTTTTTTTTCTTGAAACTTCAAGTAAATCCTATTTTAAAATATTTTCTGTTGTCCTGGTCCATTTTGTCCACTGGTCCACTTTTAGCTTGCAAGCTTATGATAAGAGAGAGATAAGACTGAATCTGCACAGCGTTGCCTCCAGCTGAGTCTCGAGGTGCAAAAAGCAGAAGACTAAATACAGCATCGAGGACAGAATACCTGACTAAAAATAGAGCTCAAGAAGTTGTATCTTTTCACTTTTTTAACATTTAAAATGCATCAGCTATTTAGGATTTTTTCCCCACTTCAGCTGGGAACAGTAATTCCTACATTTTATAAACTTACAGAGATACAAACATGTGAAGAGGGAAGACAAAAGAGAACATGAACCTCGCAGTCATGTGAAAAGGAAGCAGGATGAGTCCCTTTTGGGGGACATTTGTCACAGACACCATGAATCCATGATCATGTGAAAAACAAAGTCACAAGAGATCTTTCATGCTCGGGTTCTAGAACACGTTTGGACTTCTGTAAATATTTTATAAGGCCATACATACCTTCTTAAATGCACAGGTAATAGACTAAAGCACAGAATGTATGAAGTTTTCCTTCTTTCTTTTTTTTTTATTTAAACCACAGCAAGCCAAAACCCCCCAAAAGATAAATAACAAAAAGCACAAAGCTATGCTCAATAATTTAAAAATGTGTGTACCGAACTCCAGAGCTACAAAAGAGCTCAAATTCTTACCAAAGTTGTCAGAATTTTGGAATCCATGGAGTAAAAAGAACCCCAGGGACCAATTAAAAAATTAATTAAAAAAAATAAGGGTAGATATCTAGAACTAAATACATCAGAGAGTATAAAACCACAAAAATACACTGATCTGGACACTAGAATTTGGATGACCATGGTATTACAAAAAATACCAAATTTATTTCCTATTTCTCTAAGATTTTATCCCACTTCTCAGTCTATTCAAAATACATAAAAAAAAGAAGCAAGTCAAGAGTTTTAAGCTTAAACACAAAACCCCCCACAAGGTACGGCAGCATCAACAGCGCCTGACTCAGAAAAACAGCGTTTGCTGCTGGCTCTGAATGCGTGCTCTCATTTGGGCTTTCTGTCCTACATTCGGTAAGTGGTGCACGTTCTCCAGCTGAGGGGTTAGGAAATAAAGGCAGCAGGGTGAGCATTGGTACTTGTGGTGGTTTTCTGTCACTCCATCAGACAGGGATGAGGATAGAGCAGCACTTGTAGGAGAAAGATGAAGGAATTCAAAGACAGATGGCACAAGTACCAAACCACATTCAACAAACATCCTTCTTTTACCATGTTTCAGTTGTCCTGGAGATGGTGGTGCAACCTCCAGCTTTTCTAGAGAAGTCAAAATGAAACAAGAAAGTTAGCTTGTTCATCACAAATGCAGTTTCTTATGAAGTGTTTATCAAATTACTAGCAGGCAGTTATGTTATTTAACTTTAAAATTGGAAGGAAAATGCATCACACCTACATTTTTACAAGAGAGAACTCGATATTAAAAGCCCAAGAGTCTTAGAATGATACAACTACATCAAACTAAGTGATTATGCAAAGTAACAGCATATATTAGAAGCAGCCCAACAGCCATCTTTATTACTGAAAATTAGAAAAACACACTAAAATTAGAAAAACCAGACAATTGTATTTTATTATTTGTTTTTAGAGGCCCTCTGAGCATGCAGCAGACAACCTTCTTTCCTCCAGAGACAGTCTACAAAAACCCTCCCATTTCTGTTCTGGCAGAAGGCAGCTTTTAATAGCAAGTATGAGAATAAGAGGAAAATACGACGATGACATTAGAGATGCAGATTTCAGTAACAGCAGATGACACTGGATCATTTGGTGCATGTTTCAGGTACCCTGGCATCAGACCATTAGGAGCCTGGGAAGACAAGGAGTGACAGAGTACTCACAGGAAGCTAACGCTGTCACAGCATCTTAGGAGCTGGAACGGACCTCGAAAGACCACCGGGTCCAACCCCCCTGCCAGAGCAGGATCACCTAGACCAGGTTGCAGAGGAACACGTCCAGGTGGGTTCTGAACGTCTCCAGAGAAGGAGACTCCACAACCTGTCCATCAGAGGTGATGCACAGAACACAGCAGCAACAGCCACCCACTTCACAGGGACAAGGAAAAGAAAACAAGCTCTTTTTATATATATATAGAGAGAGAGAGAGATTTTGAGCATAAGACCCCATTTTAAAGCAGAAAAGAAGTTGCCCCAGTATTTCCCACTATTATGAACCCTGAGCTTTTGACAAGTTCATTTCATACTTTTAATTACGTAACTTCTACAGGCAAAGGTAAAAAATGGTAAAACATGAGAGGAGTCAGACCATAACACCAGTATTCAGCCAACCAAGACACTGACTTCCAAAAGAATTTCATTAACTTCAGGTCTTAAACTATAAAAACTTTCAAGCTTTCACAGTTATTGGAAGAACTGCTTCCTCCCTCTGACCAAAAGACAAACTACCCAAGCTCTACAAACCCCAGCTGTATTTATCGTGCAAGTGAGAAAAGTCCAAACACTACAGAAGTGCATTAAATTCTGTTTTCCCTAGAAAATGCCAAGGAATTTACATATTCAAATCTCAGCCTGGAGGAAGAACCAAAGAACGGCTCATGGTAAGCAGAGGGGAACCCTGCAAGAGCCAATCTTCCACAGCTGCAGGCATCACTGGTGCCCCACAGCTGAAAAACACCAAAATTTTCAGTTTATGCTCAGGAAGGATGATACCAGGGATGGGATATGTTTTTCCAACATAGACTTCTGCACTTGTCTGCCTATGGCCTTCCTTTGTCCTCACAGGTTACTTTAGATAATTTCCAAGTGAAGTATTTTGGGTACCAACACAAAAGACAGCAGCCTATTTGCTTTGTCACAAAATACTACAAAGCTCTTGAACATCAGTCTCGTGGATTTAACTACACTGATGTTTGAGTTTGATAGCACACGGCAGCCTACATAATTACACTCTATTCAGTGTAGCTGGAAAGCTATTAAAAAGCTAAAAATCAGTGCATGATTGATTTTAGAAACTTATTAGCAAAAGGAGAAATTAAGGACAAGCATTTGGTAGGAGAAAAAACCCAATCTTTTACACCTATGAATAATGGCAGTTTCAAGTCCATTAACTAAAAAGGATATAAACCTCCTCTAGAGCATAGATCAAGAACTATCTTGGGTTGGTTTCAAAAGGAGAGACTCTAGGGGACACTATTCTAGGGGTAGAGGGGAGAAAAAGGGAGAGGGAAAACAGCAAGGGATCAAATACAAGCAAAAATTACTTCACCATTGACACAACCTGTTTCAGTAGCGTGGGATTCCTGCTAAATATCTATTTTAAGTGGAGTACCTAAGGTGCTTCAACAACACTTGGGTAGTCAAATGTTAAGAGAGAGGTCCCTAAGGACAGCATGATTCACCTTCAGCATCTGAAATCTATGATGGTACCATGATCTGGAGACCAGTCTGCTCCTGTCCAGCCATAGGGACCTGTGTAGGTAACTGTGTCTTCCTGCTGCATTTGTAAGAATTTTCGTTTATATATTAAAAAAACCAACCAACATGCCTGACATGCAGCTTCCCTCATCACTGAGACAAAAATTAACCTGGGAAAAATCTAGATGCATTAATAATGCAGGGACAGAAGCCTGACAGAAGTAATTCAGATCGCCGGTACAGGTCAACCCTACTTGTGCTCCAGAGGGAAGCTCCAATCCTGATGCCCTCTGCCTGGGCCAGGACACACATCTTCAGCCTGGAGCGGGTGTTCAGACCCAGTCCTGCCCAAAGGTGGGGCCAAATCAGAGCAGGTTGCTCAGGACCTCGTCACACAATACCTGCAGGACCAGGCTCAAGGGAAAAGACGTTCCCCACGGAGCACCAAAACTGAGGGCTGAGGTACGCTCCTCCACTGCGAGGTACAGAGCGCTGTCCGCTGTGGGGCTGGACCAGCTCAGCTCTACTTGCAGAGGCCAAGGCTTAGTTTAAAGCTGGGACACTGGAAGGAAAAAATTTAAAGCAGAAAGAATTAAATAACTACTGTGGCATGAAAGCAAGTTACCTTTTTACAGAATCGCTTCCAATGCCACCTCTTTAAAGTGTAACGTACTTTAAAACTCTGCAAGATATGAAGGGCCCAGGGGAAAACATCTCTTGGAGAGCCAAAAAAATTCTTTAAAGCTATTTTTTTTTAAACTCTAGATAGCAATTTCAATACCCTACTTCCGACTAGGGTACTTATTCACAGGAAGCTGTTTTGACTATTTCAATTTTCAAGACTCAGCAAAAAAAAAAAAATCACCAAGAAAAAAGCCTTCAGAGAGTACAGCAGCAGAAAGATGTCATTTGCTTATTTTACTGGAGGGAAAAAAATCCAAATTGCAAAACGCCTTTCAAGAACTGAATTCAGTCAGAATGCAACAGTTCAGAGTTTAAAATGTCTGGGAAAAACCCCTGATGTACTCCAGCATTGCATTTCACCACAGCCACGCACCAGCTCACCCTGGGCTGAAGAAGACACCAGAATTCATCTAACTGCAGAAGGAACAAAATGAAGTGGCAAAGTAAGGAACACCATTTATGATAATGAATGTCAATTAGAAAATAAAGTTATAAACCAAGGATCAATTGCAATACAGGTCACAGGTCCTGAATTAGCAAAGTCTGGGGAGCAGAAAATAAGAAACAATTGCCTCTTAAATCTGTTTTTGATCTTTTTTTGAATTTACAGTATCACTTTTTTGCTAAGTAAACATTTAACTTTTTTTTTAAATAGATAGAACCTAAGGGGGAATATAAAACTGTCAACACAAGTAATACCATTATCCACAACTTGGCCCAACTCCAGGGAGTTAAATTAACTCTGCCAACTGCAGTCAATTTAAACCAAGACAGTACTTACAATTTAGTTTTAAGATTATTATTCTTAGCTGACAAACACCAACTAACTAACAGGTAATGGGGGTGCATTTATTCAGACAGTTGGTGGTAAAATAAATAAATAAATAAAAATCAACCGAAACCAGAAAGTTGTCATAACCAGTTTCTGAACTATCAATTTTTTAAGAACCTGCAAGCCTAAAGGCACACATTACTATGTTTTATTCAAATGGCAGCTAACACTGCCATAACAATTTAGAGCTAAATCTGTTACTGTCACCCAGGGGCAGGAAACACAACAGTGATAACATGTACTGTGGCCAGGGCTCCCCCAGGAAGATCCACGCTACCGCTGAGCATTGCTAAATCTAAGACAAGAATATGAGAGGCGTTTTACAGATTTTTAAATAGTGACCAAATTATTAAGTTTAATGACTTAACAATGAATACCAAGAAGGTAAGGAGGAGGAATATGAAAAAGACTAATCTATCTAGATCCATTATAACCTCCATTGTAGGTGTTGAAGGTCAGCCTCTCATCTGGAAGTTACGGAGGGTTTTGTCTCAAATTCATCAATCCATTTCCTTCAAAAACCTGTCCAGGTCACGTTAGCAAATCATTCAGATACAAATCGTGGAGACAGGAAGAGCTTCACTTGCACAGAACAAGAAATCAAATGTATTGAAAAGACATATTCCTTTACATGTGAGTTCATAAGGGGATCTTTATCCCCAAAATTTGGGACTGGAGCCTAGAAACAAGGTGTGTGTTACTGCTAGATGGGGATCATTAAGAAAATTCTGACTATGATGCATGAGCTCATTCATGGAATAAGCTCATAAGGCACAGTGCCATCCCCCTTTATTCCTCCGTTTTTCTCGAGGTTTTTAGCAAAAACTGCAAAACCCTTGGTACACACAGCAAAACAAAAAATGAAAAACCATGTTCACTGATCTTCAATTGGGTTCCCTTAATTTTCCAGATCAGAACAAAAACAACCCATGAGTTGAGAGCAAAGACAGAATTCTGCATCATTTGTTATAACTCACAAACAGTTTCCCATTACTACAGCAATTAAGGATGAAAGGTGCTGACTCCAGCACTGCTAAATATAAACCTGGCTGCTGGCCCATGCAGTCACATGCATCCAAGAGAAAGCCGAGTGGAGCACCAGTAGGAGATGAATAGACAGAGGACACAATAGAATAATTTCACAACTACCCATGAAAAAGTCACTAAGTTGAAATAAATACTCTGCATAAATACAAACAGGTCACTATGAGCACTGAAGATTTTTCTGAATATACTTTCTGTAGAAAATTGCACAGCGATTATGTTCCACCTCCCTTCCTGATGAGCCTTGCAGTAGCAGTAGTTTATCATCTTTATCTAAAACTTCTGTTCTAACTACTGGACCAAGCGTTGAACAAGCTCTGCAGGAGTGAATCAGCCAAGCAACTCCCTTCAGAACAAAAACCAGGAGTGATTTTGGGCACAGTTCATCCCTGTGATCCTCTCTGGGCAGGTGGGCAGCCCGGGCATACATGCCCTAGGACAAATCCAGGGCTAAGTGGCACATAGGATGGATGCAGCCACCCTGCTCCTAAGGGAAAAAACTCCTGTGATTGGAATACAACTGCTCTGCACCACCTCATCCGGTGCTCAGAGTTACACCCTAGAACAGATGCATTTAGTCACAGAAATGTACATTATTTCTCACCAGACACAGGATAGGCTAGGTCTAAATACCATGGAACTTAATTTCAGCTTTATCTGCATTGCTTACTGGATGCTCATCATGAAATATATTGCGAGTATAGAATACACTTAACTCTTCAAAAAATGCAATACACCATTCATATCCTTTTAAAAAAAATATTTAACAACACACAGATACCTACAGGAAACCCTGACCAGAAATCTAGCAGAAAGCATAAAATGCACACAGCCATCCAGAGACTCAAATCACTGTCTTCATCATTTAAGAGGGTTTTTTTTCCTGATCTAATCCAATTTTCTATCAGTGCCTTATAAACTTTAAGGTCAACCTTTCATTTTCACTCAAGCAGGTTCACACCAAAATAGGATTTGCAGTGGTTTGCTTAACAAGGTCTCGAACCACAGCGAAAAAAAAAATTAGAAATAAGATGCTTGCCTCAAGATTCAAGGGGTAAACCAGCTAAAATGATGACAATGCAGAAAGAACTTGCAGTTTGTAACAGAGATGCAGGGCAAGGATAGAAATACAGAGTTTGAACTCTCTCCTTCAGAGAAAAATGGAAAATGTCAGCAAAATAGCTGAAGTGTTTGTATAAAAAAGCCAGAAACATGGCAACATTGATAGGAGAGCGAACAGACAATAACATGGTGTTCTGATCCATGCATTCCAGAAGTGGATAGTTACAGAATATTTAACAGAAAAATAAAAAACAAGAAAGCATTTGAATGTGGCCAAGACCAGACTAAGCCATCCACAGAGCCAGAATTCTCTGTCTCCAAGTAATGCCAACATCCCAAACGGAGTCAGGCTCTCTTTTCCCTCCTCACCAACTCCATTTCAACACTCGGGGACTGCAATGAGTTCCCAGGTGCTAGAGGAGGGACATCTCCCAAAGGCATAAACTTCTATCTCTGGATGAACCAGTCTTCCCCTAGGATTATTAACACCAGCCCCAGCAGATAAGCGGGAAAACAAACAAAAACCAGAACCACACAAACAAGTACTTCAGACCATTACAGTGGAATTAATCTCGTCCAAATACAGTCATCTAACTGTGTTTCAGCACAATAAGGTGTTGGCACTCCTCTGTCAGCACCAATTTTTCTTGGGCATCTCTGGTTCGAGGTAAGGATCTATCAATCATTTCACCGGTCTGCAGCTCAGCAACAGCACTGAACTGGAAACAAAAATCACAGCATCTGTGTATGATCAGGGCGTGAGACGAGATTTTCATCTGTTCTCCTCAGCAGGTTCATGTAAGAGGGCAAGCAAGGCAATTCTGTGGGACACCACAAAAGATTTGTTGACAAGAATTATCAGAGCTCTGGCACAACTGAAGAGATGTGATCCAGCAGAGGGCTTTCATCGCCTTTAAATAGAGTGGTGTTAGGCATCACCAGTGACTATGTGAGTCCTTGTGAAATGTCCAGGGAGTTATATATACAATTATAATATCCTTTAGTTAATTATGTTCCCCCAGGCACTGTTTTTTAAAAGAAATCTGAGAAGGTGGCAAGAGATGAGTTCTGTTATTCCCACCCCTCCTCTCCCTTATACCCCCGACCAAAACCACATTCGTTTCCCCAGGAAAGAATGGGGATGGGGGGAAAGGTGATGTGTGAAGAAAAAGGAGTAGCAGTGGCTTTCAAGCCCAGGCACACAATCCCATGCTGTACTCACTGCCATTTTTCACCACATTTGCTGTTGATACTGTCATTCCCAAGCACAGAAGGTCAGATTTTGCCTTTTGCAGTACCCAAGGGTCTTGCAATGAGAAAAGGTTACTTGGTTAATACCAAGAGAGGTGTTTACTGTCAGAGCAAACCCAAGGCTGGCAACAGTGGTGCTTCCTGCAGGGCTTGGACCAGCAGCACCAGCACCTGGTAAATTTGATGGGATTTTTTAAATTTAGGGTTTTTTTCTCCTTTAAGAGAACTCTACCATAATCTTTACAGAAAGCTGAAAACAAACTCCACATTTTCATTAACTATCAGCCTTTTCTTAAGCAGAAAGTTTAATTCTCTGCCTGAGGATGACCTTGGAAGCAAGTAAGACTGCAGAAATAAGCTTCTCTCTGAAATAATTTTCAATTCATATAGAATTTACTGCTCTTCATCTGTCTCAGAGATAGGAGAGCTACCCAGAATGAGAAATAGAGAGCAGACTGATAAACTGTATGACGTTCAAACATTTCATTACAGACTCACATTAAGTGTAATTATATTCCTGCT
>NW_010167080.1:92280-105224 GCF_000695765.1 Mesitornis unicolor
TCACTGCACTGGGGCAATGAAGACAAAAGCAAGAGCTCCCTTGAAGTCCTTAAGAAACTATTCATAGCTGTCAGCAAAAAATAAATTCTCAGTGGGTTTTTACAGCGTTAAGCTCCAGCCATAAATCACACTCAGGTAATTTGTACCTCTCTGTATAAATGCCTTATGCATACAGACCGCAGTAGCAATGCTGTTATTCTTAACCCACTGCTAGAGGTAGCGCAGTGGATTCATCACTTGGGTACCTTTCCTTTTCCTTCCCCACAAAACTTAGCAAAGCCTCTGGCTGCATTTGGGAAACTTCATCAGACTGCAACATCTGACTCTGCACAGGCAAAGCCAAGCCGCAATGTCAGCTATCTTTGGCAAATGGTGAAGGAATAAATGTTACATGATATAATGTAAAAATAGATAAAATACATTTTACATGGAACTTGACCTCAAAATGTTTTCTTTTGGCTTCTATGTTATAAGAATATGGACTATCTGCTGGGGTTGTTATGCAGCTGCATTATTTAGTCATTTATTCTGCACGTGAATTTTAAGTTCTACTAAAAAATTTACTCTGTTCACAAAAATGATCTGAAATTACCAAGATTGTTGATTTTGTAAATAAAGTCATAAATAAAGAGAAGCAGAGGACAACACAGACTGCTAGGCTCTACTCTTCCTACACATGAACAGTCCTAAGCTCACTTTTAAGTCATTCAAGCAACTGTCTTTATTCTGCCAAACAAAAACGAAAATCCTTCTCAGGGTCAGTGTTTCAGCAGCCTTTGCTAAACCTGAGCCCTCCCTCAGGAGGATTCACGAGCTGTTTCAAGTGCATCTCCACAGCTTCCAGCTGCAGGGCTCCAGCCCTAACACATCACCCCGCTGCAAGTCACAGCTGTGCACGTGCTCTCCCAGAGCTGCTTCGGGACCTCTGCTCTATGAAGTGCCACACCTCTGATCCTTTAATTAATCCCAAAGTTGCTTAATCTTCCCAGGAAACTACCCAGTGACAGTTTATGAAAGACTCTTCTGCCACTTAGCACAGCCTTTGCCTTTTTTTTTTTTTTTTTTTTAACCTGTCCTTTGCCACAGATTCACTGTGAGCACACAGCAGACTCCTGCGAGCACTGAAATTACATGTTCCACCTCCAGGTCGGCTCATCAGTGTGGGAATTATTGAATTACAAACACAAACCCACAGCTGAATACAGGGTTTTCTGCACACATAAGCCTGCTTTGTTTTCCAGATGCGAGGAAATATGGAAACTAATCTATTTAACGAATTCCCCCCTGGCAGTGGAAAGCATGCTGTGGCACTGGTGTACTGCCTGCACTGCCAGCACTTCACAGAATCATTTAGGTTGGAAAAGACCCTTAAGATCATCGAGTCCAACCACAACCCTAACACTGCCAAGAAGTCCACCACTGAACTATGTCCCCACACACCACACCTACACAACTGATGCTGAGCAAATGCCCCAGCTGCAGTTTTCCTGGAGGGGTCCTCCTGTTTCTGCAGTGCCTGTGTCTGCTGGCATTCACAAGGCGCCTGTCTAATGGAGACCTTAAGGAAATTTGCACTCCTTATAATTTTTTTCATGCTGTGTGATGGGGGCTGATCCCAGTATGTCTCCAGCACCCTCTTCCTCCCTCACTCTCAGCTGCTTCTATTCAACCTGGAGAAGAGAAGGCTCCAGAGAAACCTTATTGCAGCCTTCCAGGACCTGAAGGGGACCTACAGGAAAGCCAAGGAGGGACTTTTTACCAGGGCAGGTAGCAATAGGACAAGGGGCAATGGCTTTAAACTGGAAGAGCAAAAATGCTCCCAAATACGAGTACAAGTACTTGAACAACACTAATAGAGTAACCTGGGGGATCACGGCAGTGTTGCTCACTAGAACAAGTCACCGAGTGCGCTGGTGGTGACACAAAGGGACCCCAGAACCAACTCCTGCCTGAGGTACAAAAACCCTCAAGAAAACGGGCACAGCAGAACCATAGGACAAACACAAAACTGCACCTTGAAGTGACCCGAAGTCATATTGCCGCTTCAAGGAGTGATTCAATACTTCTCCTCCTGTTCCTAAATTTCCTCCTGATCATGTCTTTGGGACTTTTCCTTTATTCCAGCACTTGTGCTCAGCCAGGCGTACAGCCAGGCCCAGAGAAGAATGCCAATGCTAGCATGGAAAGCAGAAACACAACTTGCACACCCACCGGTTTTTGGGACAGGAGGGCTGAGAATGGGACACCCCCTTTGCACAGCCTGGGTGAAGCCAATAGTAAATGTGCACCACACAGACAAGTCGCATCTACTGCACATCAGCTTGTCCACAGCTCATCTGTGCATGCTTTTATCCCACAGTGGGGAAGCCATCTGAATTTTTTCCTTCATGACTGAGAAAGTAGTTAAACCGGGCTGCTGCTTTTTTTAACTGAGCTTTCACACAAGGTCTGGCATAAATCTCAAACTCAGCCATATTAGTCTCCAAGTTCAAAAACTGAAATCTGGAAACAAGGCTGATACAATTGGTTCCTAGGATCCAACCCAGGGAAGTAAACCAACCGTGAAAACATTCCAGATTCAAAGACTTTTCTTTCTGCTAAACCAGATCCAGCAAATGAGTAAACACCAAGTCCCACCTATTTCCCACTGGAAGCAGTCATCTCTGACATGGGCCGTTCATGCTGTGCCAGCGTCCCAAATGCACCTTTGTCATGCTCCTCCTGCTCAAGGAGAGGGACACAGGATCACAAGAGTCTGCCTTACATTTTCCAGAGGCAAAGGTCACCAGGATTATTATTTATATCACCACTGCCTTTTTGGCAGCTACCTATTTACTTTGCTTTATTTACTTTACTCCATAATATAAAATAGGTAAAAGGAAAAATTAAGGTGCCCTCCCATTTCTTCTCTCTGGTAAAAGTCTTTATTGGGCAAGATGGCTGTGGATCCAACTGGCAGTTCTTACATCTCTGCATCTTGAAGACAACAGTTAATTTTACATTTGTAACAACATATTTTTACTTGTGCTGTGTAAAAATCAGCCCATTGCCAGGAACAAAACAAAGAAACAGCTGGAATGAAAGGCTACTTACAATCTGAAAATACAAATTGATAGTATTTAAAAGAGCAGCTGGCTTAAAAATAAAATCAGTTTGTTCCATGCACATTTCTCTCCAGTCTTCCATGAAACCCAATAAAGCCAATAAAACACAATCTCTACCCATCCAGATGCCTTGAAAGATGGGACAATATCCCAATGGAGACTGATGACTCCCACTCTCAGTGTAAGATGAGTTACAGCAAACTGGCCAGCAGTAAGGGATGGATCACTGCAAGAGCCAAAAGCCAACAAGAGCAAATAACAAAGTCATGAATAAAAAAGGTATTTTAACAGCACAATAACCAGAAACTGACTGACGTCTAAAAGAAAAATGCAGCAGGTCAAAATGCAACCATTACTTGGGGGTTCACAGTCAGCATTAGGACCTGGAGAAAACAGCAGAGCTTTGTGGCAATACAACTCCACGTACACCACACACCAAGACACAGACAGAGCTGTGGGTCCTCTCACTTCAAGTTGGCTTCACTGCAGAAGCCTTTGACTCTCAAACTTCTCCGTTCTTTTTGAAATTAAAAAGATTTTTCAAGGTTTTGTCCTTCCCCCAGGTCATGCAGGAACCTTTTACCAGGATCACTGCCAAACACTAAGGCAAGTTTTAATGCTGGAAATGCCTGTGCTCCTATCTGACATCCTAAAAGCTATGAAATACTTAGCAAGCGTGTTGAGGAAAGGTTTCACCCCTGGGCACAAGCAGTGGGAGAGAATAAAATAAGCCATTTGCTCCTTATGCCTGTTTTAATGCAATAGGGAAGTTATCACAGAATATGCCCCATCTCCAAGTACACAATGTTGTAGTTTTCAAATATCTTCCTATTTGCTCTTTTCATTATCTAGAGAGAAATGTGTAAGCTAAAAACAAATGACCAGGTGGAACTTGCCAAAAGCCAAAGCACATCAGTTTGTCAAAATTAAATTAAATAAACCTCAATGAATGCTCAAAAAGCAATGGACATCATGAGCCCATAACATACAAATGGAAACCGGCAAATGATGCAGCAAAAATGTATGTACTGTGGCTGGCAGGGTATTTTATTAATAATGAACATACAAATATCCAAAAATCCAAAGTAAATGAACACTGGAAAAACCAGCTATGCTTTCATATTCTGTAGTTTTGAATGAAATATGCACTCTCCTGGGTTAAAAAACATTGTTTTCATGGGCTTTGCCGTGTTTCAGAGCAAGGGTTTTGTTTCAGGCACGGGCAAGTCGTATCCCAAAAATTCAAAGGGACAGGTTCAATGTTAAAGGAAGTTCTCACACAGCAACAAAAAGGAAAAAAAAGAACATGTGTTTTCAGATTTTAAAGTAACACCATGCTAATTTAAGGAGAAGGAAAGAGGGGAGGGGGCACAAGACCGCTCACAGGCATAAGTCCAGCTTTCCCAATCTGAGACACTTCTTTACCAGGAAAGGAAATAATCAGCAGCAGAGAGATCCAAGACAGCTTCCTTAAGTTCTCTGTTTGCATTACATATTTATCTCATTTTTTCATTTACTTTTTATTTTCAGATAGTATTGTCTCCTGGAGACATCAGCTGCCTCTGTAGTTCCATGTGTGGCTTGATTAAATAATAAATTAAGCTGACTATGACTAAAGCTGAAAGCTTTCAGTTGAATGAGTAAGCTTTAAATAATTTCTTTCTTAGAGAAACTGGTAGACTTCATTTGTTTTTAATTTCAGTTACACACTGAAACAGTACCTCAGTGATCACAGAACAAACATGATCCATTTCATTCATGCTATTACATGGAGATCTAAGTGTTTCTAATCTATACTCTGAAAGGTTTAAGTTGCATTATAAGCAGAAGTTGCAGTTCAAGTGATCTTTCCTAAAAAAGCCTAAATCAAAAGCACCCCCCCATACCAGACAAGATACCTAAAAGGAAAATCTGTCTCCTGATAAATGTAAAATGTATTATTTTACACAAGACACAGTTGAAGAACAATGATTCAAGGCTTGGCATTTTTTAAATCCATTATTTTAAAAAATGTTCATGCATGACAACTGCTTTGCACACATCACATGCTTAAACACATGCAAAAGATGGAAAACAAATTTTAATTGAGCAATCTTCTATTTTATCTTTTCCAAAACATTAACTGAACTGAAAGGCAAAGGCAACCAACTAAATATTTTTAACAGTAGTATTATTTCTGTATTATGTTCGGACCATGTAACTTAATGCACAACACTGTCCTAGGAAAAGGCAGAAGGCAGATGACACTGAGCTTCTCCAAGTAAATGAAGCTGTTTCAGTCTGAAATCTCCGGGCAGGTATTAACTAGAAACTACGGTACAGCTCAGGAGTCTCCACAAGACTAGGACTTGAAACACATCTTCAGCCACATTAAAAGTGAGTCCATGAAGTACTACAGGGATCACGGAAATTCTTGAGACTGAATGCTTTATATATTAATATAAATAAAGAAAACCTGTGTACTTTTCTTTCTTGTAGCAAGACACACCAACTGCATCAAAACAAGCAAGCGGAAAGTCTGTCAAACCAGCAGCCCCCTGGCCTTATGCAATGCCACACCTCAGCAAACACACTTTTTTGGTTGGTTGGTTGTTTTTTACTGTACCAAAAGCACTGTCCGTCTCTGATGATACTACCTCCTCCGCTGGCTTCCCAAGCGGTACCAGTGGTTTAGGATATCTGGATGCTACAAGGAGTTTTCAAAAGCAAGATAGCAATAAGTCATTACTGAAAATATTCCAATGAACACAGAAGAATCTGCCAGCACGGAAAGAGTCTTTATAAACTCTAAGATGTCTGGATTTCCCTAGGGCTTGCACCAATTCCACCTGAATGTTTGCAGGCTCTCCTCTGCAAAAACATATGGCAAAGTTTCTGCATATAAGCACAGAACTCAGATCAGAACCTGCTTTAAGTTATATGAGCAAGCAGAATTTCAGAATATGGAAGAAAACCAAACCACAAGTGCAAAACCTTCTAATAATGAAGTAATATATACATGGCCCTGTCCCAAAGCACCATACATATCAGCACAAATAGCGTGAGCCTCACCAACGTTTAAAGCAGAAAAAGAGCATTACCAAATTTATTCTAAATTTAAAGTTTTATGAAAATGTTTCTACATAGTTAACATTTCTATAAGACACTATGTATGTATTGAGATGACAACAGGATGAAAAACGCAGCTTCCCCAAGCTATCTAAATTTGTGGGATTTTTGTAACTTAAAAAAGGAAGTCCAAATAAATCATACACATCCAGTTGCAATAAAGCTTAAACATGAAGGATCACTGCAATAAACATGTGCAACGTCTGATTGACCAATGCAATGCAGTAAGTGCTAGAACCACCAATAGAAACAGATGTTTCTACTGCCCAAGTACATTTTGGAGGTGAGGTTTTGCTGGTGCATGTTTTGCTTTGGAGTTTCAATCCAGCTTTCCCTGGCCAGGCTCCGTCCCAGCTCCCAAAAGAGGGCAGAATGCAGAGCCCTGCTTATTAACAGAAAGGCCTGGGGAAGCCACAGCAGGTTAAGGCATTGAGTATTCCAGATACAGAAGCACATGACAGCTAAGGGACTGAATACAGCTTATTATTTCTTCCTCTCCTCACCAAGGCTTAACAAAAGTGTCAGAGTGACCAGAAAAAGATATAATTCATATGCCCAAATCCTTTCCCCCCCTCCCTTGGCAAAATGGCAATTTTAAATAAGTGGCTAGGATTTAATAATAGTTTTAACTGAACACTTTGGGTGAGAAGTCTGTTATAACAGTTTACTTTATCATAGGTAATAAAATACTTTGCATTACACAGATGACCACCATGTGAAAACAGAACTGTTCTATCAAGAAAATGATCAGTGGAGTCTATATAGCACTCTTCCTTCGGCACTCTGCCCTCATGAGAGGGCTCAGTGATTTTGGAAAGAAAAAAAGTGCTGCAAAAAGAGCAGCAGTACATGTTTCCATCAGAAATACAATATTCCTTTCATCTGTGGGTATTTCTGACTCAGCAGGGAGATCAGCAATAGTCCTGGTGCTTGCCGTGATGGTCTAAGAACACCAAGGGACTGCACACAGGCAGGTCAGAGTCTGTCACTTTGCCAGCTTACGGGGCACTTCAAACCTGCAAATCAGATGCTTGCCAGCACTCTGCCAGAGCACCTTTTCCCAGAATAGCAATCAAACACTAGAATTAAAAAAACGTTTTGTGACCTAGGCCACAGCAAGGCAGAAGCAGATGATCATTCTCCAGCTCAAAGTTCACCTGCATATGCTGGGCCTGTAGAGAGGGAGAAAGAACCATCCCCACCAGGTGCCATGGTACCTTGCCAAGGCAAACCAGTCCCTCCTCCTCCCCGCTCAGCGGGCTGGGATCCTCTCAAGAAACCTCACACTTCCGTTGTGAAATCACTCTTCAAACAAGGCAACTAATTCCAGAAGGATCAAATCATGCTTTGTTGTGCTAACACAGATTAAGTTCAACCAAAAAGAGGTACTGAAACCTGAGCGGTATCCAAACCGCCACAGCAGAGGAACTGGTTTGTTTGCATTAGCAAGAACTGCCAGACTCATGCAACAAAAGGATCTTCTTCACAGAAGATAATGTTTGAAGTGTCCAAAAACTACAGTGAAATCTGTCTGGGTTTGATCATATTTGCCATCCTACAAACTAACTTTTTTAAGTTGTGAAAGTAGGGGCATCCAGGCTCTAACAGTCCCTAAGCTACTCCAGTAAACTGAAGAGCTCATTAATTTAACACCAGATCATAAACCAGTGATGTTTCTTCTGAAAAAGCAAGATTTCACCCAATGATGGCTAAAAGCTTGCAAATTCCTGCAAAAAGATCTTGCCCCATCCTACTGAACATATGGATGCAGTGCCCTTTACCCACAGCACTAACTTTTTTGTTTGTTTTAAACAAAGATAAGACATAGTAACTTGAACTTATGAATGCTTTTCTATCAGAATGCACAAGTGTGGTCAGATTATTTTGAAAGCACATATTATTTTTAAAGCACATATAGTATGACATACCAGTGCCTTAAGAGCATCTAGCTATAGACTACAGTCTGCAAAACCTGCAAATTAAACCAACAAAACCAGCTGTCAAGACTGCATTGCGACTAATCAACATGCAGAGAAACAAGCAAGTACACTTCAGAAGGCCTTTTATTTAGTGATCAAATCACAAAAGCCTTCCATTTCAAATATAAAATGCAACTGGATGCTTTCAAGGAACTGTGTCCCATGTACATATATATTTTTATATATACATAAAGATCTGTTTTTTTATTAATATGTACACATAAGATGGGAAAATAACGGCTTCTCTCACCATCAAGATCCGAGATTTCTTAAGAGTTGCTGGACAACCATCATGTTAGTATTATTAATGGAAAATGGTTACATCTGTGCACAAGAATATTTTAACCCAGTACAGATAAGAACAAGAGTACCCTTAGAAGAAATAAAGACACAGGAGACGTGCTAAGTTTAATATTTCTTAGCTAGGCAAGTCAAACCCTTTGGTGTCTTCCTTCCTCGTTACTGGGCTTGCTGCACTGCTTAGATGTGCTTTCACGAATCATTTCATATCACACACTGGAAACTAAAGGGACAAAACCTGAATATAAGCCCCTTAAGAAAGAAGTTATATCTCCTTTATAATACCACTCTTTTATAATGGAAAATTGCTACAGAATGTCAGAGGCATTAAATCATTTTCCACATTGCCAGTAGGATTTTTAAATTCTTATCTCCACCATGCAAGAAATGAGCAATGTGGAAGAGGATTTGCCTGCTAACAACAAAACTAAGCCTTGATTATGGGCATTGCTTTCACAAACAGGAAAGCAGAACTATTACACTTAAAATAAATTGGTGCACTTGCTACTTCAGCATTTCTGTAACTATGAGAAAGAAAAACACAAAAATATTTGTATTCAGGTGGTCCACACGCATCATCTCCATATGGTTTGACTGACTCTCACAAGAAAGACAAGTTGAAATTTAAAAACTGTTTCAAACCTCTTCCTGGGAAAATGTGAGACCTCGTTCACCTTTCCAAGATTGGAAAGAGGGAAAAAAATGAAAAGAAAAATACTTCAATGAAGAAGGAAAAAATAAATCCAAGTGAGACGGTAATGCAGCTGTCTTCAAAAAGAGCAGCTTTGTTTTGACTACATGTTTAAGATAGTTAAGATGCAGATTATAGTCTAAATCAGGACAGTTCTCAAAACATCTTCTGAGAACAACTGCATGAGAATTCAGTTTCACGGCCTCCCTCCCAGTTTCTCCTATGCAAAAACCCACCTAGTAATCCTAACTCAAGCTCCCAGCTTCACAGTCATCCTTGATCACGCGCTCACACACACAGCTCTGTCTTCTGCCTGAGCCACTGAAGCAAACTGAGGAATCTCAGTGTTTATTCAGAGGCTGAACTGTTGAAACCCACTGCTAGCACTCGGCATCTGGAAGCTCCAGGAGTCCTGACATAACCATCCAGGTAAGGTGACAAGGTGATGGCACGAATACATTTCCACACTACCACATCAGAAACATCTCCCCAGCTACAGCTTTTGTGCCTACAGCGCAAACAGATGTGTTACGTTTCAAAAAGGCTTCAGAGACTCACTTAACTTACAGGTCACAGCTACAACTCACCTACCTGAAGACCGTCCTTCAGCGTAGCAGCCGCAGCAAAGGATGGGTTTCCCCGAGCCCTCTGCCATTAGCGGAGGCCACAGATAGTGTGTCCTGTCATATTTCGCGCTAGGGCAATTAGTTGATGGAACTGGATCCTTCTGGTGGTGGGCCTGGGAATGGGCTGAGGAACAGGCCCCATTGGGTTCTTGATGTGCCCAGGTCTCCCCATATTGCTGACAGCTTCCCCTAGCTGATATGGGGTCTGTTAGGGCACAGAAGAGGCAGTGAAGGAAGAAGGTCAAAACTTAACCCAATAAGGACTGTGTTAAGAAGGGTACGGACTAAGACCTCCCTTTCCATATAGAAGTATGAAAAGATCACAGGCACAAAATAAGCTTAAGCACGGTGGCAAAACTGCACGGGCATTTAATGATTGAGGAGAGACTGATTTTTCAGAGTCAAAACAGGAATTTACTCAGTAGGCAGACAAGCAGATTTGAAGGCTGCATTTGGATCACTTTCATTGGAAACCACCACAAAAGGAAAACCAGCAGAATCGGCTACTGGGAGCTACAGCATGCTGCCACCACATGAGAAGATGGAGAAGAAATCAAACATCTCTAAAACCACAGTATACTGATTGAACTCAGCGTTGTAAAAATGAAAAGTGACACTACAAGGATGGGAGAAAGTACTTGGAAAGTGAGGCACAGATCACAATCACAACCTCTGTACCTAGCTAGACCATTCCTACACAGTCACCACTTCAACACCAGGAAAAAGCAAACATGCAAAGCATTATCTCACCATAATAAAGGATGTTAAACACGGAATATCAACATTTAGCCCAGAAATCACATCATTTTCTTTCCAGTGCAGCCCTTCTGTCCACTTTGTCTCCTGGCACGCCTTGGTGTTGAGGGTGGTGACACAGCCGACACTTGTCAAGAGCCTGGCTCTACGCTCACTGTTTTCCTTCACATAAAATCTGAATTCTGCTAATATCAACCCTTTACAGAAAATAGCTGTGGCCATCCATCCCACCCAGGTACGCCGAGCAGTACCATCCCCTTCCTCAGTCCAGAGCAGTTCACACAGGTGCACACCAAAGAGGATCCAGTGCTGCGAGGGGTGCATCTAAAGAAAGCACAGCATCTATTTTACCAGCATCAAATGATTTCTGTACCACGTTTCCTCTCTTACTCACTCATTTTAGTTCGCTACAATATCAGAGGATGTACATGAGGTACACACTATAGTTCTGAGATCCCCCCCCCCTCGTTTTTTATTCAACAGACTTACTAGAAGCCCTTCTCAGCTATGATTTCTCTTTTTCCAGAACACCTGAAGAAATATCTTTTCTTAGAGTTAAAAGCTGACAGCTGTTATCATGCTGCAGTCTGGTAAAAAAAACCAAAAACACAGAGCAAAACAAAACCAAAATATGAATGGAGCTGACTAAAGGAAGGGGTTTTTCTGAACAAAAGAAAAAAGTCTTATCAAGCTACTTGTTGGGCAGATCAAGAATCTGACTCCAAGGACCAAGGTCTGATAGCACTACACCACTTTGTGCAGCCCTTATCTGTGAGACTACAAAGCACACAATAGAGGTTTTGTTGAAACGATCGCTCCAGTGAGATTAACGCTGACAGTCTCAGGCGCAAGTGAACTGCAATTTCCACTAGTGGAACAAATTTGCAGTTTACTAATCAAGTCCCATGCAGTAAAGTCTCTAAACTAATGCTTTCATTAATCTGTCTTCTAATCCTGAATCATCAGAAAGTCACAGTATTTTATAGAAACAGATTTCCATATCACAGCTAACAGCAACTGAGCAACAAGATATTAAATAGGACCATCTGCTGAATTATCTCTGTATAAACCTTGAGACATCATACTCAAATGCATTTTAAGGTCTCATTTTGATATCCACCACACGATCCTCCAGGTATGCAAAAGCACTGTGAGCAGCCCATTTTCACCTAAGCAGTAACTGCCGAGATAGAAACTCACACAAAAACTTCATGGACAAGAACTCTTTAGAAGCTAAGAAGGATTTATTTAGGAAGACTATTAGTTGTTAGTATTCAACAGTTAGCATCAACTTACAGCTCAAAGCATACTTCTATGTTGAAAAACAAATATAACCAATTCACGCTCTGCAAAAACAGCGGCGCTGCTCCTAAAATGAGATACTTAAGTGAACTACCCTTGCCCTCACTTGAAACACTAGTATCTACATGCAAGTGTGCTATAAACAAAACTGAAGAGGTACCTGAAAAAGTTGTGTCTCTTCATGAAAGTGTCATTCCCATAGCTGACTCCTGGACCTGTCCTCTGCCCACCCTAAGATTTCTTGCAGACATGCACAGAAGAGCGACAAGGAACAGAAATGCCCTTTCCAAGGGCACACTACTATCAAAGTCACAGAGGCCTAGATCAAATGCATGCTGATCTCTTAAGTCCCTGCTATCATCTTTGTTGCTCTAAGGATTATAAAGTACAGCTAAGCATCAGAGCTAGAAGAACCAAGGCTGCAATTAAGAGGATTTGATTTTGTCAGGTTTTGATTTAAGGAAAAGCATCAAGTTGGCAAGAACAGTTGGACCAGACAAAAAAAATTAAAAAATCACTGAATTATTTTAATTGGCATTGCACAGCAATTCAGCATTCAGAGATGCGTCTATCAAATTCCTCAGCACACGCGCACCTTCCCGCACAGGAACCAACACTTGCAAACAGCAAAGCCGGCGAGCAGGCAGCTCTGTGCGGGGAAGTGCAATTCGTGAATGAGCTCCCAGCGTAACAGCAACCCAGCGCCTCCGAAGAGGTCTGAAATCAATTTACAGCTGCAGTACTGTCAGGAGGATTTTCAGAGGCACACTTTTCTACTCCCATTCCGAAAAATGGCCACCCGCACCTCTCCAAAACTCTTTACAAGCAGACAAATCCACACAGAATTTGGCGCGGGAGGCTCGTTTTAAGTTCTGACGGTGCTGCAGATGCTTCTGGAAACTAAATTCCAGGTTGTGAGCCTCATTTATCCCCGATTAAGCTAAAATACACTCGCACACGCCTCTCGATGCCTCGTCCTGCTGCCGGGAGTTTCCCCACTCGCTCCGCCGCCCGAAGGAGTCGCTTGGGCAAAGGAGGACAACGCCAAACTTCGGGGGCTCAACCCCCGCACCGGCCC
>NW_010167081.1:0-9303 GCF_000695765.1 Mesitornis unicolor
TCCAACCAAGCCATTCTGTGATTCTGTGAAGTCAACATAGAGATTGCGGCTGGGATTTCTGTAAATATACTCACTGGGGCCGGAGTCTTCGGTTTGCCATCATCATCCTCATCAAAACCTTCAATGTCTACGTCAGAGTCTTCCTCCCCCAGTCTACCCTGCCCCTGGCGCATCTGAATGGGGGGACACAAACAGCGAGACAATTGAGAAAGGCATAAACTGGACATAAACCAAAGATTTTCACTCGACATCTGGACCACGACGACGGGTGTAGGAATACAGGAGGAGAAAGACAAAAAGAAAAATACATGTGTGTCACTCTCAGAGCAAGGATCCTTTCTCTCTTTGCTCCAAGACCAGAGAGCACGCAGTCTCCAGATGCTTTTATCCTGACACGCTCATCTTTGAAAAGGGAATCTCCAGACTTACAGCACCAGAGATCTTTGTTTACCCAGCTATTTCTGAAAAGTACTGCTACATCTTAAAAGTGCTCATTGTCACCAAACATTTTAAAAGCACACAGCAGTTTCCAACAAACCTTCTCCTGCTCTTCCCTCAGTCACCATGAGCCCAAGGGAGAGAGGACGTGCAGATACTGTCCCCAAAGACTATAAACTGAAAGTCTATGGAAAGTTGGAAGACTTCTGTATCCAGAAGGCATTCTCAAAGCCACAGCCAGCCACAATGCTAGACAGAACTATTCCGATTCAGTCTCTGGATTGCTCAGACAGCTCTCACTAGTCTTTCTGGCCCCTCAGTTCAAGAAGGACAGGAACTGCTGGAGAGAGTCCAGTGCAGGGCTACAAAGATGATTAAGGGAGTGGAGCATCTCCCTGATGAGGAGCGGCTGAGGGAGCTGGGGCTCTTTAGTTTGCAGAAGAGGAGACTGAGGGGTGACCTCATTCATGGTTATAAATATTTAAAGGGTGAGTGTCACGAGGATGGAGCCAGGCTCTTCTCGGTGCCAAACAATGATAGGACAAGGGGTAACGGACACAAACTGGAACACAGGAGGTTCCACTTCAATTGGAGAAGAAACTTCTTCTCAGTGAGGGTGACAGAGCCCTGGCCCAGGCTGCCCAGAGAGGTTGTGGAGTCTCCTTCTCTGCAGACATTCAAAACCCGCCTGGACGCCTTCCTGTGTAACCTCATCTGGGTGTTCCTGCTCTGGCAGGGGGATTGGACTGGATGAGCTTTGGAGGTCCCTTCCAATCCCTAACGGTCTGGGATTCTGTGATCCTCAGTCTCGTGGCCCTCCTGATCTTCTTCCTCTTCCTGGTAATTTATTCTCACGGTCGTATCTCCTTCTGCTATTCCCTCATCTCCAGCAATTGTTTTTGTTTAGTACAGAAGAAAGACTAAGAAAAAAATACTCTGTGGTTACTGTACCAAGTTCATTTATGATGATTCGCTACCTTTAACCTGTCTGCTTTTTTCTTTGCTTTGAGAAATACGTATGTACAGTGGCAACCATCTCCTCCTAGGTGTCTGTATGGCTTCTATCGTCACTGGATGCAACCATAATGATCTAATTAACATCTTCCAAGTCTGCACAATACACTTCACCATTTCCCTATTCAGAATCAACAAGGGATTGCACATTAGCCCTTCGTAGCGTGAGTCACCAGGTTTCAACTCCCAGAAGTAGTGAAGCAAACAAATATCTGGCCTTAGGCAGATTCTTTGGCAGCTTTTGATTCTCTCCTCTTTGTTCTGCAGAGTCTCAATTCCCAGCGCTCTTTAATTTTTTCCTTTTCCCTCCAGGCAGTCAAAATGAAGGAAATTGCACAACTTTTGAAAGGGATTCCCTTCTGTGCCTGGGAAACCCGCTGAGCTGTGTCGCCTGCTTCCTAGAGAGTAAGTGCCTCTTCTCAGCAATTCGCTTACACAACCCAACTCTCCAACCACAGGAAAAAAGGGAGGATTCTGACCTGAGTTCCTCGCTTCTCTGGGGTAGTGGTGGGAGTGTCCATAGCAGACAAATTGCTCTCATCTTGATAGACTGAAGCATCGTGTGACAAACTGAGGGAAGTGTTGGTATCATACAAATCAGGTGGCTAAAGTATATGCGAAGAAACAGGAGACAACATTCTCAGGCACTGAACTGAGACTGGAACAGTATCTTGAGAGGCAGGAGTGGGGTTTCAGGACTAAATGCAAAATGCTTTTTTGGGGGGGGATGGTGTTTATATTAATAAACATCGTTTAATCAAAGTAAGCTATTTATTCTTCAAGAACAAACACGGTAAAATGCGATGGCTCACAACCTCAGGTTTGAAGTTTGCCAAACAGCACATTTTAAAACAGAAGTCAGTACTTCTACGCAGCACAATCCTACCGAGGCCAAAATCATAAGTGGACTCCAAAAGGATTAGGTAGATTTGTAGAGAATAGGCCTCTCTGCAGCTCCTAAGAGCAATGGTCCAAATGCAACACCAGTTCAATGTGCCTGAAGGGCCAACTGCCAGAAGCAGAGAGGTTTCTCTGTAAGAAGGATCACTGCGTGTTTGCATCCCCTCACTTCTGCTCCCTGCCAGAGACAGAACGCTTGATCACATCAACCTTTGGTTTGACTCAGCACAGCCCTTTTCGTTTCCGTCCCTACAATGGAACTGGTGTTGCAACCACAAGTGCTACTATGAGAATTGGAAAAAGTCTGCCACACACAAAATAGCAAAGCTTCAACTTGCAATCAATTCTACGTAAATCACTGTCTCAAGAGTCCTCAAAGCTGACAAAAGCAAGAAAAAGGAGGTTTGGTTTTGTTCTAAAAGCCAATCCGTAATGTGCAGGCCATTTGACCTCTGAAGAGTTAATGAGGAACTACAGACAGGATTTTGATAAAATGCCACTGTAACACACAGTTTATAGATCATTACAGTCCTGGAAGTATTAAGAGCAGCAGCAGTACTGTTAAAATTAAGCAAAACAGGCTTCCTAAGAATGTAAAGACACACACAAACCACAGACACCTCTCTACTTGCTGTATTTGCTTTTTATATCCTGGAGTCCAACTCCTGAAGACACAAAATGAGGAGATAAATATTACTCATCACAACTGCATCTGACACAAAGGGAACTATGACCTATTAGAGAGCAGCGCAGGGGAAAGGGACCTGGGGGTCCTGGTGGCCAGCAGGATGACCATGAGCCAGCACTGTGCCCTTGTGGCCAAGAAGGCCAATGCCATCCTGGGGTGTATCAGGAGGGGGGTGGTTGTAGGGCAGAGAGGTTCTCCTCCCCCTCTGCTCTGCCCTGGTGAGACCACATCTGGAATATTGTGTCCAGTTCTGGGCCCTCAGTTCAAGAAGGACAGGAACTGCTGGAGAGAGTCCAGCGTAGGGCTACAAAGATGATCAAGGGACTGGAGCATCTCCCTTATGAGGAGCGGCTGAGGGAGCTGGGGCTCTTTAGTTTGCAGAAGAGGAGACTGAGGGGCGCACTCATTCATGTTTATAAATATTTAAAGGGGGAGTGTCACGAGGATGGAGCCAGGCTCTTCTCGGTGACAAACAATGATAAGACAAGGGGTAACGGACACAAACTGGAACACAGGAGGTTCCACTTCAATTGGAGAAGAAACTTCTTCTCAGTGAGGGTGACAGAGCCCTGGCCCAGGCTGCCCAGAGAGGTTGTGGAGTCTCCTTCTCTGCAGACATTCAAAACCCGCCTGGACGCCTTCCTGTGTAACCTCATCTGGGTGTTCCTGCTCCGGCAGGGGGATTGGACTGGATGAGCTTTGGAGGTCCCTTCCAATCCCTGACGGTCTGGGATTCTGTGATTCTATGAACTAAAGCCAAGCAACCATTACCACACCTCCCATCTGTGACACGTTTGGGAGGCTGGGAATGGGAGTGCACCTCCGCCAAGAAGCAGAGGGAAAGGATGGCCTTCGGATTCATGGAAGAAGCTCAGGAAGCTCTCTCCTTTGGCAAGCACAGAGGAGGAGCAGACAACAGGAGCTGACAGCAGGAGCTGACAACAGTTCACTGCTCAGGCCCCTTTGCCTCTCCCTGATCACCAGCTTGGAAAAAAATCAGAACAGGTAATACTGCTCCTGAGAAGAAATCATCAGACAGCGAGAAGAAGGACACTTCTGTCCCTTATTCTGTGAGGTGTTGGGATCATCCCTGGTTCCCTCTGATCTTCCTAGAAACACATCAGCAGACAGTTTCAACAAAAAGCTCCAAAGGCTCTTGCAGCCTGACTCTTCCCACTGCCAAAGTCGTCTTTTTCCATGATACTCTGCTTCAGTATTCCCACCCCGCTGAATTCAACCATCATTCCTAGCAAGTCCTTTCTAACTTCCCAAAATGCTACATTTTGGTGGGTTTGGGGGTTTTTGGGGGGAGAGATGGATGGAGGGTGTTAAATATTGCCTCAAAACTGTGGCATGCTATCTTGGCTCCAGCCATATCATCTTTGTAAACTTGCTGCCTAAATAAATTTTACTCATTTTTTTCTTTAAATTAATCTTTCTAAGATCTTAAATTGTTCTTGAACTTCGAGTGCCCTGTTTTCTGCTCTGACTTGACTAAAATTTAAGGCAGCTTTCCAGATGTAATCACAGCAGGCTTGCACAGAACAGAAAAACTATTGGTCTACAACTGGGATGAACAACTGCAAAGAAAGCTTTGCTCTGCCTGCCTACACTGGGCGTACAACATTTGAATTTTGATCCTTCAGTTATTAGTAGAGAGATCTTTCCCAAGGTTTATGAACTTCAGTAGTTTTTTCAAGTCATCAAAAAGCACATCTCAGACACTAGGATGACATTCTGTGATCCATTACCTATTTCACCAGGCAAATGCCAAAGGCAATTTTATCTTCCAGGAATGAACTTGTCATTCCTAGTGAAAGGTTGTTTTTTTTTTTACTGCTGTTTTTAAAAATAACCCAACAGCCTGAGGCTAAAAGTAGGCTTTAAAAAATAAAGAGAGTCTAAATAGCTTATAAAACATTGCCAGACTGTGACCACTGAAAAAGAAGTCTGCCAGACAATCTCCAGTATTAGTAGTTGGTCTGTAATACATCCAACATAACTGACACACACACTGTCTGCTATAAAATAATAGTGAAGAGTAAAAAAAAAGTCATTTCCATTAGAATAAAATTAAAGAAATGTAAAGAATCCCACCAAAGGAGTCGTAGTTCGCTGACTACATTGGGCAGTTTTCTTTGCTCATAGCAATAAACCTCTTCAACACCCCCCCCACCAAACAGCTCTCTGGCTTCTTCTCAGCACTGCAGTATTGCTATTTTTCCTCGTGTTCTCCTTACCTGTTCACTGCTTGCCTTCTGAGGGTTTCTAACTGCTACACCTGCAGAGTCTTTGAACATCCAACCAACATTCAGTTGAACCTGACTGTACATAGCTCATCTTGAGACCAGTTTTGTAAAGCTGCTTGGGAAATTACCTTCTTTGTCTTAGGTATCCCACTCACTGAAGCATCATAACCACTATTTATCCTTAAAAAATAGCTGTTAGCACACCACCCAACAAGATACTCAACTGCAAGACAAACTGCAGACAGATAAAGAACAGTAAACAAAGAGGCACCTCTAGATCAAACATCCAGGACATTGAAACTAAGAGAAAGGAAGTGCAAATGTTGCTTGGTCACTTGCCTGTGGAGTATAGGGACCAGGAGTCATAGGATCAAGGCTTTCCAGATCTGCCTCCTCTAGTGCTGCTTCCTTAGCTGTAGAGATGTCTCTCTCAAGTTGAGTCAGGTGCTCATCATACTAAGAACAGAGAAGCTTGCTAAGGTTGCAGAACATAAAATGCAAACCACAAAAATATTCCAGTAGAGTCGTCCACATACCTCAGCTAGAGTTTGATAACAGATGTTTACAATCTCCTGGGCTGTTTTTGTGTACTGACTGTCTGGCCCTGTCGTAAGAAACAAATCTCTTTGAGCATTCTGACATTTGTTCAATTCCAGCTGCTGAGACAGCAAGACTGCTTTTGGTTACACAGCTCTCGTGACATCGGTCCCTAAACCTCAGCACCTTCGGATACAAGGAGAAATATAAAGCTGGGTTCCCATTCAGCTGATAAAGTGCAACCAGTTTGTTCCAGCATTAAACGTATTATTTAGGAGGGGGGAGGGTTGTACCCTGGCAATCTCGGAAACAAATCACTGAAGCAGAGATGAGTACTGAACAAGTAGAAAAATCTTCCCCAAATGTGCCCAATTCTGCACAAGATGGTAAATAAAGCACCACCTGGCAGTGAAAATGCCACTGTTTAAACATCTCTGTTCTCAGCAGGAAAACAAAGCTCAGGATTCACGGCTTCAGGCTTTGACAGCACTATAGAACAGGTGCCCAGATGTAATCATGTGAGCACAGAAGGAGCTGAAGCCTTATTTTCACCACCTACCGTTGTACTTAATGCTGTTGGCAAGGATGAGGTTAACGTCACCCAGGAAAGTCTCTCTGTTCTGGTACTTGTGTTTGGAGATGTTCTGGAAGAGATTGTCACCCAGTAAGTAACCGAGTCTAAACGTCTTTTCAGTGGCTGCTAGTTTCAAGCTACACACCTTGCGGATACTCTCCAGATCCATTGGATTAGCAATCACCTTGTAATAATCAGGAACAAACTTTTTGTTTACTGGATGGTGGAACGGCCAAGACTGAAGGAAAGAAAATAGACAAGCTCAGAAAACTTCCGTGCAGAATTTTTGTACAGCTTGAACTACAGCTTTCATAAAGCAAGTATTTAAAACTGATTAACACTCAAAACATATGGGAAATATTTATCACAAGGCATCTTGAACCCAATCATTTAGCTTCAGGAACAACACAGACAAAAGATCTACCAGTTGGATTTTGAAGTAGGCCTGCCGGTACCTGTTTGACTTTCCTATTTAGTATCACTGTTTCCTCCACAACGTAACTGCAGAGTCCAGCAAGAACACTCATTGCTTATACAATAAACAGAAGAATACAAACCTAGTTCTGACTCACAGTAGGGCCCTCTATAGCAATTTAACAGTTCATCATAACTTCTTTTCCCCCCAGTGCACCAACAGCCACAGTGTAAACCCACAGCCACGGGAGTGTCACCAGCACATCTGGCACACTGCGCACACACAATCTGCTCAAGCTACGCACATCTGGAACTGCCATCATCTTTTGAGTGACAATGTTATCCAAAATGAAGGAAAAGGCCACTTGATCATCATCATCCAGGAGGGGATTGATTGCTTTTTCTAATCGAGCCAGTTTATCTTCCTTCTGCAATAAAAGTACAGAGCATCAGTGGCTGACCCTAGGTTAGTAACTGTTAATGTCAGCATTCTCTGTCCCAAAGAGATTCCCATTCACCTTTGTATGAAGACCCTTGTAAATAATGGGGGATAACAGCCTAGATAGAAGCCTACATACAAGATGAAGTAGCTACAGCAACAAACAAGTATCTGTTTTTTGAGAAAGACTCCAATGCGAACTGTTTAAAATTGTAAAAACTCAAATACACCCCAGGGTGGAGGAATTCCCTTACTCTTCTACTCTTCTTGAAGTGCTGTGCTTTGCCTATTCACGTCCTCTATCCTCCCCCCGACCATCCCTCCCTCTCCCCTCTGATTACACCTCATTCGCAAGACTTGCCTCTTTTAGCTTTTCATCACACAGGTCCAGCATGGACTGAGATATCTGTGTCAGCGAGTGCTTCGGCCCTGCCAACACACAGCAAGTACAGTCAGACACCCCAGCCTGATTAAGAAGGCAAATTACGTCATAATACAAATTAATCTTTACTCCTAAAGCATCACTGATTATATTTCTAGCACAGCTGGGAGTATACACCCAAGGGTATTCTCAATATACACAATTAACTAAAGTTTAATATGGATTTTATATGATAAAAGACTATTTGTACCAAATAGTCACACTTGTGGTACACCTTCTGTTAAGGTTTGGAAATGCTGTGCGAAAGCAGCTGTGCCTGTGGGAGCCTGGCCTCTAAGCCAGACCTTTGCCAAACTTTCAGCATATAAATCATTTCTGTTTCCTTCACTAAATCCAGGCAGTGAAGCAGAACTGCTGAGGAAAGCAAGGCATTCGAGGAATATTCAGAAAACCACAGCTTTAAATAATTTCACAATTCCTCAGACATGGAAAAAAGTATTTGCAACACAACTATGACCAAAATCTCATTCTTTAGGATAAACCGGGGACCAAGCCATCGAAGTAAGAAGTGAAGCAGTAAAGGCACAAAACCAGCGCTGTCAGTGTCACCCCAAATGCTGCACAGCCCAGACTCAATGCGGCTGGAAGGTTTGATTACCTGTCAAATAAATACTTTTTGGACAAAGACCTTTTCATCAGCGGCCAGAATACAGCTGACCTACAGCTGCTGCATTAATGGGCACTTTTCCCCAGCAGATGCAGGCTCTGCTGCAGAATCTATGCTGTTTGGTTTTTTTAAACTAGCGTTCTGACCTTTCTGAATGGGGAAAAATTTACTGCAACTAAGCAGCAAGATATGCAAAATCTTTACAGTGGACTTTACTCAAAGCTGCGTGCTCCAAGGCAACGATGACAAAAGGTTTTGTCCTTCAATACAAAGTGTCAAAGAGTAAGTATCTTGCAGCTCCTTTTCTCAGAAAGACCACGTTCCAGAGCTACAAACTATTACACACTACACATCATTGCTATGCTTTTGCATTCCCGTAGCTGAGTTGATGTTATTTTATAAAGGAGTTTACACAGATTTGTGAAGTTAGCTCCTTCAGACTAGATCACTGTCAGCGAGTATGTTGTAATTAACACCATTCTGTTATACTGAAGACATGGTATTTTTCCTTCAGCATCACAGAAACAAAGACTGAGCTATGTTATCTTACAGGAAAGGGTGGGTCTCCCAGCTTTACAGCTGACTCAGAGCTGTACTGAAAGTGTGGAGAAACCACATCCACACAGAGTGGACTGTGCTCCGGTGCTCACTAAGCTACATCCTTCATGAATGCCACATTATCTTAAGTAAAAGACGCTTTCCAACCAGTAACAGTGGTACAGAAGTGTTTGTGCTGAAAGATTCATTCACTGAAGCACAACACTGAGAAAGTAAGTTCACAAGTACATCCTGACTGATCCATGTCTGAAAGCAAAAAGGAAGGATGCTCATATTGTAGTCTGCTGAGAACACTGTTTTGCTTGGCTTCATCCTATACGAAGGGGATACGCAGGACTTTGCTTCAGTGCAGTTTGACTTAATAGATGCACCAATGCCTTCAGTCATTGATAGCTCCATAATTGAACTGCAGTTCACAGAACCACAGAATCGCTCGGTTGGAA
>NW_010167082.1:0-4482 GCF_000695765.1 Mesitornis unicolor
CGCCTCACCATTCTGTCCCCCCCACCCCCTTTAGTTTGCAAAGTCACAGCATGAAATGTTATGAAATTGCCTCTTGGGAAGGAGGCAAACAGAAAGCAAGGCGTTTGTTTAGAGAAATCTGTGGTGGCCTCTCAGATGTGCCTAAAAAGCTGTCTTTGACCCCCCTGTTGCATTTCCAGGGAAGAGGCAAATCTGGGCTTAAAAATCATGAGTCAAAATCAACAAAAACAAAGCCGGCCCGGGTTACTTTTTTCCACTGACTTCAGGAGGCGCAGGATGGGTGCGAGGGGAGGCTGGGGCCGGGTGGATGAGGCTCAGCGCTGCACTGGGCCAGCATCTCTGGCTGGGGCCAAATCCTGCACCAGCGGCAGTGTCAGCAGGGCTGGGTATGGGCTCAGGCCCTCGTTCGATCTGGGAATGCTTATCGATTCCTCTCCTGAGGTTTTAAATGCTTTAAAATATTATTATTTGCAGTATTGTTTCAAAGGTTTGAAGGATAAGTGCTTTAAGAGCAAATGCAGGCTTCTTCTTGCAGTCCTTGGGGGTGTTACAGTCCAAAAATTGCTTTAAAAATATTTTCGGGGAAACCTCTCTATATAATACACATGGAGAGGAGGGAGAACCTGAGATTCTGTTACTTTCTCCTAATGACAGCATCACAGGTTTCAAAACTTACATTGTAAATGGCAATTTTTGCCCTGTGAAACAAATCATCAAGCCATTAAAATATGCAAAGGGTGTCTAGCAATTTTCCAGAAGAATGGATTATTACATCGTTCCAGTAAGAAAAGGCTTCATCTCGGCGCATACAATTTTGACTGGCAAAGCAGATCAAAGATCTCTCGGGGATGCATTTCAATTCCAGTTTCCAATCCCCCTCGCTTCTGACCGTCTGAGTCAATACTGGGAGAGGAAGTGGAGGTTAACTGGTTGGTTATTATTGCGAAGGAAGAAGTCGGAATGAGAAGTGATTCTTACAAATCCCACCCCAAAAAATAGAAAAAAAAAAAATCGGTTAAAAGTCTTTATGATACTTTTTAGCCATCCCTGTTTGCAGCGCTGGGAGGACTTCAGCCTGCTGGCTGATGAGCCAGAAATAAACCCTAGCAGAAACATTAAGTTTTTCAAAACAAGGCTGGAAAAGCTCATAAAAATAATGTTGCTCGGGCGCGTTTTAAGAGAAACAGAATTACATCGACAAAATTATATGTTTTCCAGGTTTGGTTGGGGTGTTTTATTTTTCCAAGGGGGAAAAACTGCTCCTGCAGCAAAGCGAACTGGTGCCACCTAGTGTCACCCAGTGTCACGGCGTGTCCCTGCTCCGGCCGGGTGGGAACGTGTTTGTTTGTTAACCGCTCGTTAAAAAAAGAAGAAAAATGCTTGCCAGCTTGGATGAAGGTGGCAGAGGAAACTCTGGATGCCACTGGACTTACTTAAGGAGCCTAATTGGAAACCAGCGAGCGCTTATTAAAGTCACTGACATTTCCATATGGAGTTCTCTCTGGCTCTGGTCATGAAATCACATGTGAAAACCTTTCCGAGTCGTGGTGTTAATCTGCCCTTGAATTTCTGCCTAATTTAGGATGTATTGTTAAACTATACTTCTTTTTCTTTTCTCTTTTTTTTCTCTTTTTTCCTCTTTTTTTTTTTTGAGGGATAGACGATTTCAGCCCGTGATTTACTAATACTAATTTGTAGGAATAGTGTGGGGTGTTCTTGTTTTTTAGGTTGCTTTTTTTTTTTTATTAAATGCTAATGTTGTTCTCAAAAACCCATTACATATAGAGGTGGCAAAACTTAGTGAGACAATCCCATGTTGTAGGACCAGGGGTTCATTTTATTTGGATACTTCATTAAAAACAAAATGTTATTACAAAGTCTGTAGGTGGGTAAAATGAACATTTCTCAGCAGGCAGCTTAGGTACCTCCATGTATTTATGTCGCTGAGGCTGAAGAACCATTTCACATCTGTTTGAGTCCATGTGCTGTAATTTTTGGACTGCAAACTCCACACAAAGAGCTTTTACTGTTTCGGGCAGAGCCTGAAATGTTGTTTTCAGGTTTTGAAGAAGTTTGTAAAATCTAAATTTGGTGAAAAGTTGCCCGTGCGCTCATAACCTCTTGCTCCATTTTATAGTAGCACGGGAGTCTATAAACGGGAGTGCTGTGTGCCGAGTGCTTGTATTCTTTTCTTGATCTATTTTTAAACCATTCTTCTGTCTGGCAAAAAGTGACACTTGGTTTCCATGTTTACAGCAGGCATTGGGAAACCTCAGGAGTTCACAGTTTGCACTTTGGTCAGATGAGTATCCCAAAGTCAGCATCTGACCAGCAGCCTCCTTCAGACTGCAAATTTAGACTGCAAATATAGAATTTAGACTGCAAATACAGTCCTCCCTACACTCTTTTTATTTTATTTTTTTTTTAATCCATGCTAGATCTTGAGCATTCCCATCGCTGCAGGATGCCAGCAGCCAAAATCTGAGCAAAGCTTTTGGTCTTCAGTACGGCTTTAAAACCCAAGCAATCGCAGTGGAGCCTCACATCTCAAACGCGGGGAGAGCTGAGAGCATTAGGAGAGGGAAGAAATTTGGGTCCTACATTGTTTATCCCCCCCTTTTCTTGCTGCCTGTGGGCTGTGTGCCAGTTATGCACCAGGAATGTGGGATCCCTGCTTATGGGGGGGAGAGCTTGGCACAAGCACGCTGTGAGACAGTGTGAAACGGGTCTCCTTAAATCTGGCTTAATAAACACAGTGGTGAGGGGGTGCCTCTTGGTGCCAAGGGTCTTGAAACTGCATTAGGTGTCCCGTCCTATGCAGATAGGATGCCAGAGCAGCTCCTTGGTGCCAGGATGAGGTGTGCCACCCCTAGCCCAAGAAGGACTGGGGGGTTGGTGATTTACCCCCATGGTGCAGGGTGGGGGTGACAGGGCACCTCCTCTGAGCCCAGATGGGGACACCCAGCTCTGGCTGTACCCCACCATCAGGTCTGCACCGTGGTGTTGGCAGGTTACAGTGTCTGTCCCTTCTTCTCTGGGGTAGCTCCCTCGACATCAGCTGGGACACGGTTCCTGCCTTCCCGTGAAAAATTAACGTCCCAAATTGCTCGGGGTGGCTTGAAATGCTGAAGAAGGCTTCGCTCCTCGCTTCCCAAGGGCATGCTCGCAGTCAGAGCTTGGTTCTGTGGAGGGCAGGGGAGTCCTCTCCAGTGGAAAACATTGGAGGCAGCTTTAACGTGCGTCTCCCCCACCCCCCCCGCCTCTGCGTTCTCTTCTGCAAAGACCAAAACAATGTGGAGGCTTGAGCTGGGCCAGCTTTCAAGGGCAATCCTTTTAAACCCTCTTTTGAAGTACAAACTATAAAGTTCCCTGCAGCGCTCGAGAAAATATGCAGCTTTCCTGGTTCCAACTGCTGATAATAAACCCGTCCAGATAATGTATTGCATTTCCTAGAAACATTTGTTTGCTGGCAGGAAATTGGATCAGATTGAAAGTTAGCAGGGACCGCTCGATAGTGCGAGTGCAGCCCGCTCACGGAAGGGGACGATGGAAAAACCGGCAGGGCTTGCACTGGTGATGCTGCTTTTGATCTGTGCTGACGCTGTGCGCTAGGACTCCTCTCGGTCTCCTCTCGGGTTATTATTAACCCGGCCACGTTTTGGCCTAGACGCCAACCAGAAGCTACTAAATTAGTAAAACTCTGCTGTGACAGCTAAAGGACGCTCTGTGTTCCCTGATTGCGTGACACCGGGAAAGCAGAGCTGGGCACTTGCACACCCCCAGCCCAAGCATCCTCTTCACCGTGGCTCGTAGCATGTATCACTGTGCCTGGTGGGGTGCCTCCATCACCCCATTTTCTTGGTGGTCCCCATGCAGGAGAAACCCTTGGCAGGGTTGGAGGGGCTGTTCCCATGGGGCTGGAACCCTGCAGGGTGCTGGGACGGGGGGAGGAAGTGGGGCGGGATGGAGCTTCCCCTGGGCGGGCAGTTTTGGAGCCCTGTGTGGGATGAGGCTGTGGGGAAGGGAGATTTCACCCAACCACCCCTCCAGGGTGATGCAAGGGAGTCAGCGCTGCAGGCTCTGGAGGGGTAGGAGACAGGGGTGCAGGGTGGGGGGAGGAGTGATTTGTGCCTTCCCCCAGCCTGTGCATTTGGAAGAGGGGCAAAGGGGCATCCACCATGCATAGAGGGGTGGCAAAGCAAGGAGCCCTCCTGTGCACAGGGTGGGAGGAGGATGGGTGAAAAGGGATTCCCTATGAATGGGAAACTGGATGGGTGGAGGGGTGGTGGGGTGGATAGCCCCTGGTTCTCCCCTTGACCCTGGGGTGAGAGGACCTGTGAGGGTCTCCCCTTGGCATGGGGTGGAGTTGAGGAGGGTTCCCCCCCACGCAGATGCACCCTCCCCATGCTAAGCGAGCGAGGGCAGAGCCAGCCCTGGGCTCCCTTCCAGGAATGGGTTTTCTCGGGGAGGTGCTGGCAGGGA
>NW_010167082.1:4526-14689 GCF_000695765.1 Mesitornis unicolor
CAGTGGCAGTCCCATGCGGTCATCCCCGAAATGGGCCCCGTGCCTGGCCCAGACCTTCTGCTCTGGGCACGGCGTGCAGCCCGAGTGCTGCCGGAGAGCCCACGCCTGCAAGGTACCGGGCAGGAAAACTGGAGAGGGGGGTGGCTTGGGGTGATGCTCTGGCCTCTGCTAAGCCTGGAGGAGCCTTGCAGGGGGTCCATGCTTGGCCGTGGTGGTCTTCTCTGCTTCCCCATTGCTGGTCTGTGGTCAGAGCATCCTCCTGTGCTGGTGCGGTGCAGAGGCCGAGGGGGACAGGGTTAACCCAGCTCTGCACAGTCAGGGGAAGGGAGGTCCCTTTCCCTTTTTGGCACCCACATCCTGCATCCCTGCTGCTTGGGCTGCACCTGCCCGGCTCCCGGGGCATGCGTGTTGCGTTTACCTCATGGGAGGGGTAAATTGGGAGGGTGAGGAAGGGGCTGTGCTGAGGTCCAACTCTCGGTGAGGTGCTGGGTGTCTCCTCAGCACTGTGGGTAAGGGAATTTGGTGACAGCAGCAGCTCCTCACGTGATGCTTGTGAGTGCAGAGTTCATCTGTTTGTAACTGCGTTGGTTTATGGATGGGTCACCTCCCTGTGTCCGTGACACCGGGCTGGGACCCCAGCGGCCCTGGCCAAGGTCGGGGTGCCAGCCAGCTGCTGCAGATGCATACATCTGCCCATAGGAACACAGGGATGCGTGCTGAGCTCCTCAGAGAGCCGTCGCGAGTCCCTTGGCTTGCGATAGACGGTAGCGAGCGGCTGGCAGCGAGTCTGTACAGAAAGGTCAGAGTCTGCAGGATTTGGGAAATGAGTCACTTTTTTGTGTGCGCATAAAGTTTTAAGCCAGCCAGGCTCAGAGCGGCTCTGAAGATTAGCATTTGATGGCTGTGAGACACCCCTCAGGGTTCTGCATCTAATACCTAGCCTTAAATCTCACCTCTTCATCCCATCTCAGTGTCTCTGGGGTCATGAAGCCTGAGCTCCAGATCCATCTGCTGCAAGGGAGAGGGAAGGGGATGCTTGTCCTCACCAGGTTGGGTGTGCTCTCTGCAAGCACTGCCCATCTTGCTGTCTCCATCCGGTTTTGAGGAGTTGGTCCTCCAAATAGCATGATAAAGGTGTTGGGGTTTGGTGGTTCACTTATTTATTGCACTTCTCTCTGCCTGGGAACATTCTTCCTGTGTTGGTGCCAGGTCAATTGCCTTTGTTGGTTTTTAAGTAAATTTGGGAGTAACAGTGTAAGTTCTGGATTGCAGTGAACTCCTGGGTTTCCTTGCATGTTGCCTGTGAAGCTGGCAGCCAGAGACAAAGCTTGTGTTTTTGGGGGAAGGCTTTTCCAGCAGCCAGAGGAAGACATTTGTTCTGGGTCCTCCTCCGTCTCCTCCACCGGCTTCCTGGCCAAGTCACTTTGGCACTTGACGCCCATATCCTCCCAAATCTGTCCTGCAGTCCTGTCCCAGGGCGTTTTCACCAGTGGCTGGAGCACATGGGTATTTGGAAGAGGGCAGTAGCTGGTCTGGAGGCCTGGATTCAGGCTCTTTCCAGGTTTCGGAGCAGAGCAGCAGTGGGTGTTTGTGTGTAAGCCATACCTATTAACAAGGTGCTGGGAATATGGCATTGGTCTTGCATGTGGCACCGGCCGGGAATTCAGTCTTGGCAGAGGAAGATTTATCTCCAAAAGAAGTGGTGAGAAAATTCTCGCTTGACTTCCCTTCCCCGCCTGTCTTTAAGTTCCTGAGTCATGGAAATGAAAATCTCCTTGGCATACGCCCATGGTTTGGGCTGGAGGGTGTGGAAGAAGCTATGATTGGACTCTCAAAACCTGTGGTTGTGATAAGAACATACTGTACCGGAAGAAACAAATGTTAACCTTACTGGAGAGTAGAAGGTTTGTTATCTCTAGCTTTTATCCAACTAATACTCGAGCGAAACAGCAGCCTTGTGTCCTGCCGTGGCCAATTTGTAATCACCAGCTAATGTGGCGTTTGTTTTCTTGTGTTTCATTTGTAGGTTTGAAAGCAACTTTTGGACTGTGAATTGAGGCATTGGGTATGTAAATTTAAATTTTGTGCTTCCCCTCCTAACCCCCCTCCTTCCCTTTACCATGTTGAATGAAATGTTTCATTAGGCCCAGCTGGAATTTGTCTTTGGGAGAGCAGCTGCTCTGTAGAAAATATGTTCAGATGCTGCTGGGGAAGGAGGAGGAGTCGGGGTTGTGGGAAGGAGTTGATCATGGAGGAATTTGATGCTGAAGATGCGCTTTCCAGCCCAAACTTCAGGCACAGGGAGATGTGGGCTGTCCTGGGTGCTGGTTGGGAAGACACCTCTGAGATGGGTCAGCGGGTGTTGTGTTGGGGGAGGCTTCGTGTTCCTCGATGAACCCAAGCCTTGCTCACTGAGAGAGACTGAGCTGCAGTGTGGGTAGCAGCCCAGCAGGTTGGATGGGTTCTGCTCCTCATTGCCGCCACCGATTTGTTGGGAAACAATGGACAGGTCTTCTCCAGGATGGCTGCCACTTGGTGGGTGAGGGTTTGTGCTCCACCGTGGGCTGGATGTTCCAGGTGTTGAAACCCTTCAGCTTCAGCTGGGGACTTTCAAGGCTTGTTTTGATCCCCATGGCTAGATTTGCAGCCAGCCAGTAGACAGATGAGAGGGATGACTCCCAAGGAAGATCTGAAGCTGTGCTGGGAACTTTGTGGGGATGAACCTGAGCAGTGGTGGGAGGAGTGGGCTGGGGTGGAGCCACCATGGGCGAGGCATGAAGAAAGAGGAGCCAGCTGGCTAATCCACAGAAGGGTCTGCTCGCCTTTGCCCGCCAGCTTCTGGGAGGGACTGGGACATGCCAGGTCTTGCTGCTGGCCAGGAGACCTCACCAGGCAGCCTGGCAGGCATTTGGCATGGTGCAGGGCTGTTTGATCTGGGACCAAGGAGCTGGTACTGTCCCTACCAACAGCAGTTGGCCATCTGAGCTCATCCCAGAGCAGCAGCTGTCCCTTCACTGGGTTTAGGGTACTTTCCTGGCTGTTTCCCCATGCCCATCCTCCTCCCGCTTCTGTTTTGAAGCAGACTCAAGATGGCCTCGCCGGCAGACAGCTGCATCCAGTTCACCCGCCACGCGAGCGATGTCCTCCTCAACCTCAACCGCCTTAGAAGCCGGGACATCCTGACCGACGTCGTCATCATCGTCAACCGGGAGCAGTTCAGAGCACACAAAACGGTCCTGATGGCCTGCAGGTGAGGGCAGGGTCCCCTCTCTGGTCCCTTCCCTGCTCCCTCTGCCTTCAGCCACCAGCGACACTGCTGCAGCCCCTAGGAGGCTCATGGGGTTTATAGGGAAACTGAGGCAGATGCCTTTCAGGGTCACCTGCCGTCAAGGTATAAAGATTTGAAAAAGCCAAGGTTTGACTATTAAGACATCTTAAACACGTTTTGCCAACGTTTCCTTTTTTTTTTCCCCTCTGTTAAAGAGCGTGGATGCCCCAAGAGGCTTCTGAAAGCAATGAGTCACAGTGGGAAGGGGGTGGTGGTAAGAACAACAACAACAAAAAAGGGGGAATTTCTAAATAGAGGCAGTGGGGAGTTGTTGAGCAGGTGAGATGTAAAAGCAGGCTGTTCCAGTTGGGAAAAGTGCAGTGCAGAAGACGCTTACTAAGCTGAGAAACCAAGCTTGATAATAAGGGGGAAGCTCAGGGAATTCTGTAATTGCCTCCTCCTCCCTTCCCATTCACAAACCCCTCTGTCCTAAGGGATTTCAGACAAATTCTGCTTTCTCCCTCTGAATTGTCATAACACTCCTCTTTTTCTCCTGTCTCCTCTCTGCAGTGGCCTCTTCTACAGCATCTTCACTGATCAGCTCAAGTGCAACTTGAATGTCATCAACCTGGACCCCGAAATTAACCCCGAGGGGTTTTGCATCCTCTTGGATTTCATGTACACGTCCCGCCTGAATTTGAGGGAGAACAATATCATGGCTGTGATGGCCACAGCGCTGTACCTGCAGATGGAGCACGTGGTTGATACTTGCCGAAGGTTTGTCAAGTCTAGGTGAGCGCTGTGAGTAAATTTTGGAGAGCCTGGGCTGGTGTGTTTGGGTGGGAGGGGGGAGAACTGACAAAGTTACCTGCAAATTTGACCTCCTGGGCTGAAAATGACTGCGTCTCCCTCCTTTTTGCCTGGTTCCAGTGAAGCGGAGATGGTGTCTGCAGTGAAGACCCCGAGGGAGGAGTTTCTGGCTGGACGGATGCTGAGCCACCCGGAGGTGATGGCTTATAGAGGCAGAGATGTCTCGGAGAATGGCATGCCTCTCCAAAACGGGTCCCTCTGCAATGGGAGGGCCTTTGCACCTGGCTTGATCAACAGTTTGTCTGGATCCCCCATTTCCTACCACGGATACAGCCCTCTCCCCCTAAACAGCTTCCTGGTGGATGATGAGTTGCGGGAGATGAGGATGCCTCTCTCTGAACTCTCGAGGGCAGGTGCCTTCCCCAAGGAGAGGATCCTGCCGTGCGACAGCTCCAGGACCATCCCCACCGAGTACATGAGAACCATCACTGACATCTCGGCCAACATGTGCCACGCTACCATCTACGCTCCAAAAGAAGGTGCTGCTGAAGAAGCCAGGAGCGACATGCACTACAGCGTAGCCTCTGGCCCCAAACCTGTCGTCCCTTCGATCCGGAACAACCCCTATTTCTCTTGTGACAAAGTGGCCAAAGAGGAGGAGCGGACCTCTTCCGAGGATGAGATCAGCCAGCACTTTGAGCCCACCAACACTCCCCTGGACCGCAAGGGACTCATCAGCCCCCAGAGCCCCCAGAAGTCTGACTGCCAGCCCAACTCGCCAACCGAGTCCAGCAGCAGCAAGAACGCCCGCATCGGTCAGAGCTCTGGCTCCCTCTTCACCAAGAGCCCCACAGACCCCAAAGCCTGCAACTGGAAGAAGTACAAGTTTATCGTCCTCAACTCGCTCAATCAGAGCTCCAAGCAAGACAGCGCTGACCAGAACGAGATGGGAACCCTCTCTCCTCGCACCTACATGCCCATGTCCACTTGCCAGCAGTCCATGGAGCCAGAGCATCTCAACGTGCAATCTCCCACCAAGATGAGTGCGAATGGAGAAGACTCTACTATCCCACAAGCGAGCAGACTCAACAATATCGTTAACAGGTGAGAAGATTTCCCCCCACCACAGGAGATGGGACCCCCTGCATTGTTGGTGAGGGTTTGGAAGGGTGGGATGTAGCCGTAGCATTGGGCTTGGGGTGTCCAACTGTGAGCAGGTGGAAGCCTCTACGTTTGGTGGAGCACTGCCAGTGACATGGGCTGGATGCATTGCATCAGGGAAGATTGGATCAGGAAGCCCTGGCTCACATTGGTGACTCTGGATGGTTTCTGGAGCCTGGATTTGCCCAGCCTGGTTTTCACCAGACTCCTTGTGCCTCGAGCTTTTGGAAAGGCCAGGCTCCCAGGGAAGAGTCCTCTGGATTGGGATGTTCCTGGAGAGCTTTGAGGTTGGTTGGTTGAAGGACTGAGGCTCAAGGACCTGTTGTTGATCAGGGCTGTGCTGTGCATCTCACCACAAACATGTCCCCATAAAACGTGGCTGTCTCTTCTGTCTAGAAGGGTGGAGACAAGGGCCTGGTAGCTCCTCCTCACAGCTGTGTGCGTTGCTGTCCTTGCACAGGTCCCGGGACGGGTCCCCTCGGAGCAGCGAAGGGCAGTCCCCGCTGTACATGCACTCATCCAAGTGCAGCTCCTGTGGCTGCCAGTCCCCACAACACGCTGAGATGTGCCTTCATACCCCCGGCTCGAACTTCGGAGAGGAGATGGGGGAAACCCAGTCTGAATACTCTGACTCCAGCTGCGGTGAGTCTTTGCATCCTTGGTCCCCTTTTTCAACCAGCAGGCAAGGGAGCTGTACAGGACCAGTCCAACCAGTGCCCTGTGTCCATATGACTCGTCCCTGATGCTGGTGGATCCCAAGGTGCTTTAAGTCCCCTCTTAACTGGCAGACCAGCTGTGTGTGTGCATGTGAGGGACACATGAATGTGAGAATTGCTTCCTTCCTCCCCTTCCCCAGCACTGTCCAGATACCTTGTGCATGGAGTTAATCACCTGCTCCAAACTTGGCAGCCGAGGACAGGAAACAAGGCGCACCCCACCCCACCAAAACCATGGGAGAACAAGCTTGACAAATGTAATGACACTAATGGGGATTGGGCAAGGCGGTGTGTCTCATGCATCTGTCATGGTAATCTTCACGATCAGGGAGCCCGGTGCACACATCTGGAGAAATCCAGATAATGAAGCTCGCAATCTTGTTGCAAAACTCCAGGAGCCCAGAGCCGAGTATCTGTGCACCCATCTGCCTGCAGCGCAGGGAGGGGGAATGCAGAGCCCTCACGTGTGGCGTGGGCAGAAATCCACGGAGGAGCCCCACTGTGGTGATGCTCAGAGCTGCAAACAGCATTTAAGAGTTAGGGACCCTCCTGCTGGGAGGACCTGCTTTGCGTTTCAGATGATGATGGGCTTCCCATGCTCAGGGAAGACATGGGATGTAATATCTAAAGGTTTTAAGACCTCAAAATGTGGTGGAGTTGCTCCAGAGCTGAGCATCTGTCCTTCCGACGGCGCCTGATACCTTGGGTGCATTTGTGGACCTCTCTGAAAGGTGTCCAGGTTAGACGCTGGCTTCTTGGAAGCCGCTTGTGTTGCACTGAAGGAGATAGGGTTTGTGATGACTTTGCTCTCCCAAGCCTTGCATGTTGTTGCTGTGTGCACAGGGAGGTCAGGAAGTGATGGCACAGCGCAAGCACCACTGACCACAAACATCTGCGTTCAGTTTCTTGCTCCAGCACTTGCTGCCCCTCTCCACCATCCCAAACCCATCCCGTAGCCCACTGAGGAGCTGGCCCACACATTGCCCATCTCATTGCCCTTCTTTCTGCCCCCACAGAGAACGGAGCCTTCTTCTGCAACGAGTGCGACTGCCGGTTCTCCGAGGAGGCCTCTCTCAAGAGACACTCTCTTCAAGTCCACAGTGACAAGCCCTACAAGTGCGACCGCTGCCAGGCCTCCTTCCGCTACAAGGGGAACCTTGCCAGCCACAAAACTGTCCACACAGGTACAGTGTTGGCCGTGGAGACAACCTACTGGGGAGGCTGTGGGTATGTGGGCGTTTATGGCTGGGTTTGTGTCACAAAACTGTCCCTGATGGGAAGAGCAAGGTGCTTCTCTTGGCAATGCCAAGGAGTAGAGGTGGCCTCACAGCAGGGATGGAGCTCAAGTTCCTTTGCACTGAAGCACTGGGAACTACTGTTCCTAAAGGTGTCTTGCAAAATGCATGGCTGGAAGAGATGCATGGCCTCCAGGTTACTTAAAATTTTTTTAAAAAGTGTAAAAAATAATCAAAATAACATTTAAGGAGAAGTCTAGGGGTTTTTTCCCCTACATCCTAGAAATTCCCATTGTATGTAGCTTGGCAGAAACTGTGCTGCTGGGAAAACGTGTGAGCGGATGGACTCTCTGTATCAGCACAAAGAAAGCTGAGAAAAGAAGGGGATATTAAGGGTTTAGTCATTTGCTGACAAACCTGGGGATTTTTTCCCATGCTTTTATTAGTGCTTAACATGTCAACAGCCAGTTTGCTGGCTGGGGAAGGGAAGTCTGTGCTGATGACTAGATGCTGCTGCACTGTGTAAGGAATAAAGTCCACCAGCAGCCTCAGCTGAGCTCCAGGGAGGCTGCACAGGTGAATGAGACATCTCCAAATGGGACAGGAGTTGGGGATAGTGCTTCATGCCGTGGGGCCTGGCATCTGAAGAGACTTAGCTTCGGGCTTTGGGGGGCACTGTGGACACTGGGGGCTGAGCACACCTCTACTTAATCCCTCACCTGTTCATTTTGGGCTCTGCAGGAGAAAAGCCGTACCGCTGCAACATCTGTGGGGCGCAGTTCAACCGGCCAGCCAACCTGAAAACCCACACACGCATCCACTCCGGAGAGAAACCCTACAAGTGCGAGACCTGCGGGGCCAGATTTGTCCAGGTGCAGTTGGCCTCTGGGGCTGGCAGTGCCTGGGGAGGTGGTGGGACCTTCTCCCCCAGACCAGTGATGCCTCCTGGCAGTGAGGAGGCCGATGGGCCATGCTCAGCTGTCCTGGGCAGCTCTTCCCATGATGTTGCGGGATAAATAGGGGCCTTATGGTCAGTGTGGGCAAGTTTGGCTCATAAGGAAGAATAATTGCTGGTTTTAGCTCCTCTATTCCATTTGCTGTTGAGGATTGGAGATACCAGACCCCAGACAGGTGTGGGGCTAGAGCCCAATAGATCCAGGACCTCACTCCCGGTGGGATGCCCTTGTCCCTGGGGCTGTCCTCACCCAGAGCTGCTCTCTCTAGGTGGCCCATCTCCGTGCTCACGTCCTCATTCACACCGGGGAGAAGCCGTACCCCTGTGAGATCTGCGGCACGCGCTTCCGGCACCTGCAGACCCTCAAAAGTCACCTCCGAATCCACACGGGAGAGAAACCCTATCATGTGAGTCACCCTGCTGCTTTTTGGAGGGGCTCTCAGCCAGGGCTGGGGGAGGATGCTGCCAAACTCAGGGAGCTGGGGAAACACCAGGGCATCCATGTGGGCTGCTTGCAGCACCCCAGTTCCCTTTGCAAGCCTCAGGAGTCCCCACGCCAAGGTCACGTCCTTGCTCCTCGTGCCCCTGTCATGCAGTAGCTGATGCCGACATGGTATTTTGTCGTGAGTGGCTGCGTTGGAAACGCTGACGTACAGCCCAGGCTGGGTACATCTTAGCTGCTCTTCTTTTCTTCCACCCCATTTAGGAAGGTCACACTTCTCCAAATAGCTGTGGCTTCAGTTACAGCCTCCTGCTGTGTGCAGGGATGGGGGAATGGGGCAGGCAGCCTGGCTGGGGGTTCCCTGTGCTGGTGGTATTCGCACTGAGCAAACAGCCCTGGGGGCTCCCAGCTCTTTGACGAGGCTTTTTTGGCTTTCCCCATCTGCTGGAGAGGGAATCAGAGCAGGGGTTATCATCCGAACATCCCTCTGGAGCTATTCAGCTTGGCAAGGGTGAAAATCAGCTCCTGAAATAGCCCTGTAGCTGGTTTGAGCATCTAGATAAGGAGCTTGGCGCTACATCCAACAGAGCCAAGGTCCCCTCCTGAGGTATCTCAGCCTTTGTACATCCCATAACTGAAATGTGCTGCCGAAAATCCGGGATGGGGTTCCACACCCTGGGAATGGTGCCCATGCTGCAGGAACAGAGCGACAGGGCATAGGGACAAAGTTTAGGGGCTCAAAGAGGGGCTGCTTCAGCTTCCTCACTCCTGCTCCCACTGCATCCCCACTGTCAACCAGTATAAGGGGTGCAGCATCATGGGGTAACTGGGATGAGGGACCCCTGCTTTGAAGGGTTAGGCATGCATCCCGTACCATCATGTTTCACACCCTCGGTACTTGCCTCTCGCCCCCGCAGTGTGAGAAGTGCAACCTGCATTTTCGTCACAAAAGCCAGCTGCGGCTTCACCTGCGGCAGAAGCACGGGGCCATCACCAACACCAAGGTGCAGTACCGCATCTCCGGGAGCGAGGGGCCGCCGGAGCTCCCCAAGGCCTGCTGAAGGATTTCCCACAAGGAGGTCATCTCGGGGTATGGGGGGGAAGAAGCTGTCCAAAGGATATTTACTTGCAACACTTTAAAAGGAAAAAAAAATATAAGGAAAAAAAAAATTCATCACATGATGGAGTGCCTCTAAACCCATAGTGCAGATAGGTGGAAAAAACATTAGAAATTAAAAAAAAAAATTACAAATACACGGGTTTTATTTTTCCCAGTTATGTGAAACAAAAAGCAAAGTAAAATTATTCAGATCGTATTGTATATAAAACATTAAAAAAATAAAAATAGTCATTTTAAATGTCTGTGCAGTGGAGTGTTGATAAACTCTGGAGTCTAACCTTCACAGCCTTTGCCGTTTGAAGATGAGGAATGTAATGTTGATTTATGGGAACAGATTTTTTCTTTTGTATGCAAAATGTGTGTTCTTTTAAAGAGAAAAGTATGCTATTAAAGAGAGGGCTTTAACTTTTTTAACCAAAGGTGAAGGAATCTATGGCAGAGTTGTAAATATATATA
>NW_010167083.1:0-12891 GCF_000695765.1 Mesitornis unicolor
CCCTAACGTTCTGTGATTCTGTGATTCTTCATAAGTAGAAATCTACAGTCAAATTTTTGTATTTAATAATTTTAATATGCACTGGTTTTGTCTTAAAAGAACCTTGTTTCATTTGTCCCGTAAATTTTCCTTTTTAATTTTGATTTTCATTTATGCTTTTTCATTACAGCCTTTTAATTATGTATACACATACACTTACATCTCCTTACACATACATATCTTTCTGCTCTATCTCAGGGAGACAGGAATAGACAACTCTGAATTGGTTCCTGGTCTTTCAGTCACTTACCCTACTGTTCATTTTCTCCTTTATTTTTTCTTTCCTATGACATTCTTTGCAACCTCTGTTCCCTGCAGAAACCTCCTCCTTTTTTCATTTCCTCTCATTCATTTTCCCCACTGCCAAACTTCTCCACCAACTGCCATCAGTCTAAATAGACAAGAGGCTCCTCAAGGAGATGGTTGTTAGGGCTGCTTTAGTCTGCACAACTGTTTGGTGCTTGGCATTGGGTTTAAAGGGTATAAGACCAGCTGTCTCAACACACAGCACTATACAGGGGCTACAAGGGACAGCTGTTGCATTATGCAAGGAACTGCTACTGTTTAGGACACTGGAATATTAATCAAGGTCTAAGTGAGCTTAGAAAATGGGGATTATCTCAGTTCAAACCTCAAATAATTGATGAGATGTGTCTTGAGAGAAGCAGCTAAGCACATTCTTAGCTTCGCACTTCTAGAGCACACTGAGTCAAGGACACAAGTCAAACACTGAAGGCTGGTCTGGCCTCTTGCAGTCTCTTGCCACTGCATTGTGGGACCACAAGATTTGTTAATTCTACAGAGGCTCTTGTGTGAGGCACATCCAATAGCTATTTCCTTGAACTATGATCTCCTAAAGCCTCACTACAACCATCAGTAAAGAAGTCCAACAGTACCTTGGAAGAAGCATAGAAAAATAGGATTTTTCATTTCAAACCAATCAGCTGGTTGCCTGAAGAAGAGACAATGAAAACATCTGATGAGACAAGGAGATGAGAGGAATAATCTTCTTGGACATCTTATTCCAAAGGAACAATTTTTCCTGCTTCATCTCTTCATCAGAATCAAAATAGCTGCACAGCTTAGAAAGCAATTGCTCTCATGAGTTCAAAAAACTAGCGAATAAACTGCCATTAATCTCATTACTTCTCATTTGTTATTAAGATAACACTGAAGTTCCTGTAATTGGCATATTATATTATAGTGTAGAACAGACATTCCTATAAAACTGACATTTGTCTCTAAAAGCCCTGAGCACGTTAGCATTGTAATAATGTTGGCTGGTTTGTTTGTTTTGTTTTTTTAAACATCACTGGGGCTGAAATTAAATGAAGTTTGTAAATACTATTCAGAGTCAGAAGCCTGTGAAATGCTTCAAAAAAGGAACACGTATTTACCCAGCATTCACAAACTTTCTACAACTTGTCAGAAACAACATTGGTCATTATTATAAAAGAGTTCTTTATAGCAATAAAAAATACATATGTCAGACACCTGCACATTTACAGTTAACTGATTTCTGTCTTAAGAGCCCTGGAGGAAAACACTGGTTTCAACACAGTTTGTGCTATCACATTGCATTAACATGTACAGGGAAATGTAATGATAAACCTCACCAAAGCTTCTCTGCTTTCCCATTTGCTCTATTTTTTCGTGTTCCTTAAACAGCCTTCCTGCTTTGTTTAAAAGCAATGGAAAAACAAAAGCAGAGATAAGCAGCAGGTGTGAAATCCAGACATTCAAGGGATTGCTTCAGAAGATCATCACTAGAAAATGCAAACAAACTACTCAGCCTGATAGGCAAGGAACTTTAAGAGAGCTTCAAGAGGAAAAGCGAACACCTGAATTTATTCTTTTCACAAGGACTGAACTCAGCAAGTGTCGTTTTCAAGGCAGCAACAACTGACTGTGCCAAAGGACAGGGGTCATTAACTCAGGGCCACATCCAAACTCCCACTGGCAGGCAACAAGTGGCTTTAAGAGACGGGCAATGAGCTACGTAGTGTGACGGAGGAGTAATGAATTGTCTATTTAATGTATTTATCAGTTACATGTCCTTTAGTTGTGCACATACATATATTAAATATTTATCACTTGCTCTTCAAAGATGTTCTGTGACCTCTATTTCCTTTCTTCTCTTCTGCAAATCATGAATATGCACAGAACAGAAAACTAGCAAATGTTGTCAGTACAGAAGTAACATCAAACCCGGGGTCTATAAACACATGCTGAAGCTTTTTTATACTGCTGCCAGCATTTCAGTCTTCTTTCAGGGCAAGCTTTTCAATGTCACTGGGCTAATCTGGGAACGAAAGCTCAGTTCTGTAACAGCCCACTTTTATCACTTTCTTTATTTAACAGTTCATTGTTCCAAAAATTTGCAGGTACTTGGCTTGCTACATTAGCAATTACCTTCTTGGGTATGACTGGGTATTCCTTTGGATGTAATTAAAACTGTCGAGTTGAGAAAACTAATCTAAGCTGTTATAAAATAATGTAAGATCAGAACCTCTTCAACTTTAATTTAACCAGGTTTTGTAGGGTCCAAGATTTCCAATCAGATCTTAATTTCTGAGACTGTTTGGACTTTATCCTTAATCTAAAGTGTCAGTAGTTAAATACATTTCACTCGAAAAAGATGTATGAACAAAGCCTCTTTCATTGCTTAGTACTTTAATGAAGATACAAGAGGAAATTGCTCTAAAATTCAACTGTAGGGAAAAAGATTTCAAAACACAGCAGGCCTACTTCCAGGCAGAAAACGAGACAGATGAAGACTCAGATGGAAACAGTTCCTTTACCGATTTTCTACTGAGCCTATCACAAAACCAGGAACTTGATTATGAAGCACTGCCTGTGCAAGAAACGATCAATAGACTGAGCAAGGGGCTTTTTTAATTTATGCATCCATAATTAAATCCAGACTTGCATATCTGTGATCCCTGTCTCCATTTGTCTCACTAAGTGCATCTGTGAAATCACAGTGTGTTAAATTTGTGGCAATCAGGCAATTGTACATGAGGTAGACATTGGATCCTTCTAATTACCCACTTACTGAATCTTCTTTAAGCCAAACCACTGACCCCAGCAAGCAGGAAGATACTTTAAAGTGTTTAAAGTGGACAAGTACAAGGGAAGCCAAAATGCAATTTGAAAGTTCATTGTGAAAGTCCCGCTGAGCATGTTCAGCCCACAAAAGCAGAGCTGGTTCTTCCCTCTCTTCTCCTGCATGCTGCCTTACTCCCCAGGAAGTCCAACTTCAGATCACCCACTCACCCACACACAGAGGACAAGAATTATTTGATATACCGTGGCAGAGCCTGTGTTGGAGATCTACTAGACTCCTCAATGGGGTCAATGAATAAAGAATGTATAAATGTACTGCAACAAAAAGTTTGCTCATAAATTTTAATAATTACAGTAAAATTATTAATTGGTTGCAAATATTCTATCATTCAGGTTAATTGCATTAGATAGCTCTTGTTTCCAGGAGTAGTTAACAAAAGAGTTTTTCTATACCAAGTTAACACATAAAAGCTGATCTTTAACATTTAAAAACAATAGCAACAATAGCTCTAATTTTTTAAAGACAAATTTACATGCTCCTGTAAGACAAGAAGAACTGTAATAGGCTCAACCCTGCTTTTGAAGCCTTGGATATGGCCTAGTATTCACAGAGCTGATACAAGCTGTCATCCCCAGCAGTGTCAGTGGATCTCTGCCAGCTTGTATCAGCAAAGATTTATCCCACTATTCTTACTTTTTTTGGGTTAGGGGTGTTTTTTTCGTTCACCTACACGGTATTTAATAGAAGTCATCGCAGAAATATTTAAAAAAAAAAATCTTAGAGTCTAAATGTGGTCCCATTTAATATTCCCTGGTTTTGCTTCTCCCATCCTTAATGTTACAAATGTGGCTGCAATTTCACCTTCCATTTACCTAAAGAATGAAGTCATTCCAACCAGAGAAAGAAGTGCATATTTCTTGATACTTACTGTTGCCAGGCATTTTAGCATAGGCAAATATCACTGGCGTTGATTCAGATCATACCAACAAGGAACACTCCTCTCCAACAAGAAGCAAAAGTCTAGTTGGCAAAACTAATAGTTCCGGATTACGCATGGTAGTCACGTTCTGGGATTCAGATTACAATAGGGCTGGTTATAACAGTAAGGTAACAATGCTGCGTATACTGTAGTAATTCTCACATACTTTTTGCACAACAAATACACTACCATGGATAAGAGACAGACAATTTTTTTCTTCAGATCTGATGGCAATTTACCATGCCATCATTTAAAATGCCCTAAATCAGGCCTTGACTGAGCAAAGCACTTCAATAACCCTACTTATCCTAAGGTGTCTTTTCACACACAAAGCCACTCAGGCACATTTTGAGGAGTTATTTCCTCTTCAGAAAAGACTACCTAAACCCAAAATCTACTACGGAAATGTAGCAAGCAATCAGGAAAACTTTTGCTTGGATAGGCCCATGAATTTGCAAGCAAAAAAATTTTTCCTTCCTTTGTTCCCAAATACTTCAGCTCCTTTGGTTCATTAAACCTCCAGGTGTTGACGAGGTCGCAAGCACGACGAGAAAAACTTATCTACACAGTTGCAGATAAGCAGGCACTTCTTTATTTGCAGCGCTGGGGAACACAGAGGAAGGCCCTCAAATTGTGTTCCAACGCCCATACAATTTCACAAACTATTTATACATTCTCTAACAATAGCAGAATCATATGAATATGCATAAGATGATCACCTTTTACTACTCCCCTCACCCTGATTGGTTCCCCGTTATCACCCCACAGAAGACATTGAACTATCCCCCATATGATTTTCCTACCCCCTCATATGATTTTTGACATAGAAAGAAAAGAAGAGTTATGGCCCATTCTTCATATACTCGTCTTAAGCACCTGTATACACATATCCCACCATGGCCTATTCTTCTTATACCCGTCCTGAACACCTGTATACACATATCCCTCCGTAGTCCATTCTTCTCACTTCGTAGAGGTCAAAGTGATCTTTTAGCTCTGGTGCTAAGACAAAGGCCTACTTTAGCCAGCTAAAATTTCTTATGCTTATAACACAGGGATAGGTGAAAATGAAAACAAAAATAAATCAGATTACCTTTTCACCTTTTTCTGATGAAGACGAGCATTTTGGAGATTTCAAAAATTCTATAAGTCAATACATCCAACTCATCCATAGAATTATTCTCTGTAGTTAATTACATACACAGATTCCTTAATATATTTGGAAAAGCTATGAGATCTATATGTGGTAAGTAATATTGTCATTACTTCTAATATCTAAAGAGCATCTCCTCAAAATTTATCTATCGCAGAAGTAGTATTTGCTAAAGAAGAGGCAAGCACATGGCAGTGACACCCCAGCATCCTGTGGCCGGGGTTCCCCAGCTCCAGTACATGTTGCATGCAGAAGCATCTTCTCTGGCTTTGAGTCTATGACCATTTAATGTTCTCCCATTCTTACACTGGAAGAGGCCCAAGCAACCACAATCCATCTTCTCCCTGATAACACTGGATTTTATAAAATTCAGTGGTTTCTGCTTTAGCTCTCTCTCATCCAAGCAGCAGTCCTAACCTACCTGATAATTCCTTGCTCAGAATCAATTCCATACATTTGATCATCCGCAACGTCCCTCCCAGAAACTCCTTAAATCAGCTTAAAAATAAGCTGTGTCTGGAACTGCCTCTTAATAACCCCTGTCAGTTGGTTCCTCCCTATGTTATTTCTCTCCTGTGCTCAAAAGGGACCAAAGGAAAACAAGTACACTGCTGAGTATTCTACAACAGTTTGATAGAGCAATTTTCAGCTTTCTATAGCTCCTAGATAACGCTACACACTATCAGCTTCCTGAAAACCTAATTGGTTTTCAAGTATAATTACCAAAAAAAAAAAAAGAGAGGGAGAGCAATTAACGTTGAAGCTAATCAGTCTAAATTGCTCAATCTCATGAACTCTTAAGGAAAAAAAGTGGGTTTGTGCACATTTTGACAACCTGCCTTTCTGATCTGCTACATGAGCATTCCTGGAACCTGCCAATTCAGAGCATTACTCAGTTTTCACAAAGTGTGATAAGAAAATAAGGATCTGCATTTTCTGAACTTGGAAAGCTGCTTTGGGACATGCAGCCTTCATATAACCAGTCATTCTCACTTCTCTTTGGCTATCCAAAACAGATTTCTGGTATGCTTGCTTCATAAAAAGGCAGAAAGCAAAGACTGCTTAAAGAAATCTCTCTTTCCTAAAATGCTTGTTTTCAAATTCACATCATAGTCAATCATGCATTACTTCAATGTTCTCTAGATATGCTGGTAGAAATAACCTTTTCTTCACATTAACCCGCAGTCCCACAGACAACAATCCAGATCCTTCAGGTGCCTTCAGGGAAAGGAGCTATATTAGCTAAGGCTTAGAGTACCATCCACCACAGCCACCTTCACTGATCTGTATACTGTATACTTTCTTTGCATTTTAGTAGATTGCCTTACTTACCAGACTGATTTTTTTTTCTTTAATGTCCTATTCTGTCTGTTGTTGTTTGGAGATTTTTGGTTGGTTGTTGAGGGGGCAGGGGAGGTTAAAAAGACAATAAAAGCTTCACACCATCAAACCTTTAGCTGTGTATACCCTGACTATTCCATTTCAGATTTTTGCAATTAGATATTGCTGTGTTTTCCCTTCTGAAAGGGAATTATATTAACTTTCCTTCAGACTCACCTATCGCTCTATTTCTAAAACTAGCTTTATTTCTTTGTTTACTTCCAGCACATTACTGAATTCCAATGAAAAATCCCTAGGGCATTTCACATTTACCCAAAGTCATCTCTCCTGAAGGCAAAATTCACTCTTGCGCTGTTCCTCAAAAACGTGCTTGCATGACAACATCAAATATAACAACATTTGAAGCTGAAAACCCCAGACAGCCACAGCTTCAGCACTGTCTGTCACAGTAGGCTCATTTACTAAGGTTAGGGTCAAAATAGCTAGTGTCACTCTCCAGCATATCGCATATAAAAGATATCTCCATGCTTAAAAAAAAAAAAAAATCCCTTTCAAAGTGTTACACCACCCTCACAGTCAATAGTTGTGCAATTAAAATCTCCAAGCAGCATAAAGCCTTTCTTGCAAGCCCTATCCAGGAAAAAAAAAAGAATTCCTGATCTATTTTCTGTACCTGCTCTAGAGCACTGTGGAAAGCACTGCCTCAAGTACCTCCGGTTATTGCCTCCATCATGCCTTTGCTGCATCAGCCAAACTGTTTCAAATGCTTTTTGCTCACTCAGTATCTCCTTTCATATTCATTAAATGAATTCTTTACTTTGCTGCTTTCAGATCTGTCCATTTTCAATTTGTTTCCTCTTTTTGTCCTCCCAAAGACCTTTGAATTTATTCAAAACAGGATATCTTGGAGAAATACTTTATCGTTATTTCTATGTTATCTTATATGTAAGTGCATAAAACACTGATTTTTAATCTCTTCTGTGCTGTTTTTTAGACTTTCTCCCTTTTTTATTCTTTCGCTTCAGGAAGTGCTCAGTGTCCTAAATCACAATCATCTATATGGCTCTATCTGTACTGTATGGCTGCTCTGTTCACTTTTTTGGAACTGTAGAGTTTCAAGATTGCTTGTGAATGCACATATTCAACCTGACAAGCAGCAGATAAGACATTCCCCCACATTTGCATTTTACATCTAGAACTGCAAGTGTTGTCACTACTTTATAATACCAGGTGACTGCAATTTTTATCATATGACCGTATTTTTACCTGTCCTTCTGGTTAAAGCTACTACTTATCTTACTAAACACTCAAAATATTTACTACATGTCCATACCAAAACTACCGCAGTTATTGTCTTTCTCTGACTTGTCCCTTTTTTGCACTTCTTCAGTATTTTTTTCTCTTACTTTACATTTGTCCACATTCAGCAACAGGAAACATAGGAATGAATCTCCTTTAAAATTATAGAAGAATAAGGGGGTAAAAGGCTTACTTTGATCCCCGCCCCAAAACCCCCACTCAAGTTCATAATAGCTGCATGTTTTGGGGCAAATTCCAAAAACCATTAGATACCTATTTTCCTTTCACAGGTTTACTTCCATACACAGAATAAAAATACATTCTTAAATAAGAAAAAGAGGAGCATTTTTAGAATTGTTGATTTATTTTTAACTTTTTAAGATCTTGTAAAGATCTCTTAATTCTCAGAACATTCATGGCAATCTTCAATCATAATCACTTAGATGCACCATCTGAGGATTAAGCCCTTAGCACATACTAAGCAAATTGCTTTGATTAATTGTAAAAGAACTGACTAAGTCACCTGTAAATATTTTTGTTCTATGATTGCCTATGTGTGGAAGCATCTACTACACAAGGCAAAGTCCTTTTAGAAAACTTATCTGCTGGAGACTTTGAAATATAACCCCAGTAAGTACTTACTGTGGTGAAAAAATAGCTGACAAAACCCAGAAGAAAAACAGAAACATATTTATCGCACTTGGAAAAACTGCATGCATATCCATATACAACACGATCATAACAAACCAGGAGTTTTGGCAAGGTTCACTATTTTCTAAGATACAGTGGTTAGAGAAATAAGCTCTGTTAGTGTTCTATTTTTTATTTACTGTCTTAGCAATGTAAAAATACATTTCTAAAAAATGTTTGTAAAACTATTTAATGAAATCTGTCACAGATTATATTTTTTGTTTTCACCTCTCCCCAAAGATATACAAGCAGTAAATCCACTTCTTGAGATTTCTTTCAAAGAAAATCTATTTTAGAAAGAGTAGCAGTATCAGCCATAGCACTGCTATGGAGCTTTTCCATTATATAAACATTGAAGCTTTCCTGCACCTAGAAAAAAATACCTGAACTGGATAGTAGTCTGAAAGCAAAAGAGATCATATTTGATGCGAGGAAGAAAATCCACTATTTTTTTTTTCTTCAAACTAAGTCAGTACCATTCAAACTGAAGTCCAGAAAGGTATGCAGATACTCACCAGCTGAGGCTCCAATTTTCTCTTCCTAAACTGATAAGGCTACAAGTAAAATAAGATTGATAATGGAATGCTAATATCAGTAAATTCCATGTTCTTTCACATTTGTTCTAAAAAATAGGTTTTAATGTTATGATCTGGACTAAAAGAATCAAAAGACGGATGCCAATATGAACCCCTTCAGTGTTTACTCCAACAACATGGCCTTTTAGTATGAAAACAAATGCACATTTCTGGTTTCAAAGCACAGCTTATTCACAGATGCTTTCATTACACTAACTTCCTATGCACCCTGCAGAGGAGGCAGATTAGATAGTATGAATATGCAAGCATTCAATCCTTATTTATCATTTATCCAGAGCTACTGACACAACAGCAAACAGTAAGTGAACTGTATCCAAACAAATGACAAGTCCCAGCATAGGGAAATCTAGATGGCATCGTCTACTACTACATTATACCAGGCTGCAGAAACTTGTTTAATGGCCATTGTTTGAGCTCACAAACTATGAAGAAGAAATGCTTTTTTCAATGCTTTTAGCCCTTTTTACTGTTTGTGAACTACCCAAGAGTATGGATCAATGTTTGTAGTGGGAAGGCTTCTCATCTCCATGCTCCCCATCAAACCTGGCTTTGAGGCTGGCATCTATGCTGTGGCACAATGGATGGCACAGGAGCGACACAAACTGGTTCCACCCCAATTTGCTCACTTCCGGTGCCAACAATGAATCTTCTTTGTTCTGATCTAAAAGGCAGCATCCAGGGGAGGCAGGTCAGTCACTCGCCAAAGAGGGAACACAGTCTAAGAAGAGGGACTGGGCCAGGCTAAGTGCCCTACACTCCCTGCTGTTCTTCTCTGAGTGCCAAAGCTTAATTCTGTTTCTCCTGAAGGTTTAGATCTCTACAGAAATTAAACAATACGCCCTCATCATAGAAATGCTGGGCTTTTTCCTCCATACTTGAAGACTTTAATGCCAGCAAGGATGGCAATTCTACTGGGGAAATGTATGTAGCCTGGCTGCCCTCTCAGAGTGGAAGCCCTTCTCAGCTCACAATACTTCATGAATTTGCGGAGCACTTGCTACTGTCACTTCTCCAAATCTCTTTAACCTCAATATCTATTAAGAAAGCAGTTACACTAAGCAGTACTACAGAAGCGGGCATTATACTGTACAAGCAGATGCAACAGGGAAAATTAATATTGTAGCAGAGCTGGTACCTCTTCAATTTAATTTTAATCAAGTGAGATGCTCAAAATTAGCTTTGCCTCATAACTGGTATAAAGCAGTCATCTTCTCAAAGACAACTCCAGAAATAGCAGGTATTTTAGATAAATCTCAGGTCATTGGACCGAGGATATTAGAAGCGATGGTAACAAAGTGCATTGCTAGCTCAGATTTAATCTCAAGATAAAATCCCCTTCTGCGGTTTTGTACTTCCAGATAATTTCTGGCATCACTTAAAAGTGACAAAGTTTACCATAACAAAAACCTCATATGTGAAATATTATACATCAAGAAAGAGGGCCAGGCCAGCAAAGGCATTGCCTCCTTTCAGAGAGTCAAACCAAACTCTTTTCAGGCATTTGGAGCCACCACAGCCACAGATGAAGAAGTCAATCCACAGCCAGCATGCCTCTAAAACACAGAAAAATTAAGAAACAGTCCACAGCTAAAAATACTTCACTGACCTATCCATATGAGATTGCCTTCCCTCTAGTTATTAACAATGGTCCGTCACACAAGCTTAAATTCAGACACAGATCAAAAAGATAAATTCCGTGGAAGCTGAAACATCACTGAAATGAAACCACCTCCAAAATAAAACTTTTAAGTTTCCTCTCTTCACAACACAGAGATGCTGCCCAATTCACTGACCATTACACTGAAGCCAATTAAAAAAATAAACAAAATTTCAAAAATCTGCAGGTTTGATTTTAAGTTCAAAGTCTTTCCCAAGTATTTTTAAAATATTTCAGAGCCTTCTAACAGCTTGTAAAGGTACAAGGAAATAGTTTTTAAAAAGTGCCTTTCAGACAGGCTGGGACTTTTTAACACAGGTTTGACTGCACTAACTTGGAAACAAAATTACCTGGGTGATTCAAACAAAAGTTGAAGGAAAAATATATATTCTAGGTGACACAGAACTTAATTTGTATTGTACTGTAGTACACACTACAGACCATACACAGAAGAAGTTATTGAAGTGAAAATAAAAGTCAAGACTTCTCAGGAAGGAACCTTCTAGGTGAACGAAGCTGAAAAGCACTGTCTGTTCGTTTTCATTTAATAACTAAACTGTGATCAGCCCAGAGGAAGGGACCAGCAGGACGAATACTCTGTAGTATTCCCCCCTCTGTGGGGGAAAGCACACGATATATGTTTCTTCCAGAGTGATGTCTATTATTGATTGGCTTATTACATGCATGCTTTTGCTTTGAGACAATAACTGTAATTTCACATTCAGCCTTATGAGGACATCCGGAAAATATAGCACGTTTTCTGCTGCTCAAAGCAGTCTCTCAGGGCGCCTTAATGGCAGTGTCTGTGAAGTCTTTGGCACAGGCTGCATCTGGGAAACTTTAATGGCACAGAATCACTGTTTTGCTTGCTGCTAGTGCTGCTGTAAATGAGGAAAACAAATTTAACAGGATTAAATGACATATATTAGGCCGCAAAAGTTGGTGACTTATTTGCTGCAAACTACGTTTCCTGACAAAATGTTGTTGCAAAATGCCCTAGTTATGACAGCATGCAGTCCAGAGTTGCCACACAATTATAGCTAAGTGTACACGATATTTTTTGACACAGCTCTAACACAATATTTCTGCTTTCACTCTGAACGCTTTCTCCCAGGGTTTTCTGATGGTTTTCATTGGGAGCGGCTGGGTTTTGAAACTCCAACCAGTTCACTACAAAGTCAACGTGCGGTCTGAACACTGGGGTCTCAAGTAATGTAGTCCCTCTGCCACAGAGAAGGTCATTTTCCCTATTCAAATGGCCTTAGAGATGGGAAGAGTAAATCAGGATTACAGTGAACATGAACAGGACCTCAGTCCACCTCTCCCACATTTCTCAGCATTTCCATACTGGGAGCTGTGTTCTGGTTTGGGATTACAAACCTCCTCCCATGGAATTTTGGTCCCACTTAAGACACCAGTCTGGAAAAATTTCCATTTTGCAGAAGCTTTGGACAAGGCCTAGAGAGGCTCTACTTGGAGATCCTAAATACTATCAGTCACAAATACTTAGCCACCAGCCCAGATTCAGACCTAGTTCATGGCTGTATCTGAGCACTGTCTGTCCCTTCCCATCTCTAGCTGTACAGTACAGTATAACTACTTTGAATCTATTTAAAATTAAACTGAAAAACGATAGGATTCTCATCATTTGTCTTCCAGGATGATCCCTCAATTGAAGTTTTAGTTGCACTGAGTAAATCCATGGTGCTTAACAGACCAAGTATTTACTGTTGCTCCTTGCACCTTAGCCTCATGAAAGTATGAGCTGTATTTTAACACCCAACTATTCTCCAGTCTGAACAGAATCACGCTTGTTTTATTTACGTTATTTCCCTCAATTCATATATATCACCATCTTTACTGGATCAAAATAAAACACAATTTTTCTACCTTCATTTGCAAGTACACAGAATTGAGATGCACAGATGTAGCAGGTTATATCTGTTTCAGTTCACATCTTCAGCCAAAGTCTCTCTACTGTGTATACCCAGCAACCAAACGCATGTGTGGCATTTCAGAAGTAGCAGACCCAGGCTTATTCTAGCATAAAAGACATAGTCTGGTCATTCC
>NW_010167083.1:12922-50134 GCF_000695765.1 Mesitornis unicolor
TTCTGCAATAGGAATGACACTTTGAGGTCATGATTTAAGGCATTAGTCTCATATGTTAGTGTGCAGTATGATGGATACATCATATCCATCATATAGGTATGTCCTTTGAGGGAACAGAGCTATACAGAATAGCTCTGGTCACTGACTTCACTGCAAATCATGAGTCCAAGAGGAATAATTATCATATCAAACATACAGGTTCTACCTTCACTTCCAAAGCAGTGTTTCCAATCAGGCACCTCTAAGCTTTCCTCAAAGGCAGGTAGCATCACTAGAATAAAGTTTTAAGGTCTGACTTGTGATGTGCTTGCTGAGATGGTCGTGGGTTGGCTGACAACCTCTGCTGTTGTCATACTTGTGAACACACCTCCCAGTCTTCAAGAGCCCATTTCAGCAGTACAGAGGAGAAAGGTGTGCTGCACATTCATTCAACAGGGCAGAAGTACCAAGAACCACACATGATTGCTAGTTTAAACCATTTGGGTACTGCTAAGGAAGTGCAGTGAGCCTCTTATCTGACTACAGTGGATCCTGTCTACCTTGCTGTTGCCTTCCTCCAAGAACAGCTTTTTATTTTGAATACAGAAAAACTCTTATTCTGAAGTACACACATTTTAAAAAAACATTTGTAATTTATGGATCAATACCTACTGTCTCCCTGGGAAATTTAAGTCATGATAAAATATAGTTGGTGCCTATCGTCAAGAAAGACAGTGAAAAATAGATGTTATTCTCCACAGTGTAAGCAAATGTAGATTTTCCAGACTGTTGCCCAAAGAAATTTTTGAATAACCTCTATATCCATCATAAACATCAGCATATCCCATCACTGCCACTGGAGATGACAATTAACAGCTAACTATATGAGAAAGCATCTAGCTCTTTATTTACAACATAATTTAAAATGTTACAGCTAAGATCATTGTTATCTAATTTTTAAACAAGAAGACTCACTCAAGCTGACAGATTTTGTTCTGAAACTTAGCCTGAGGTTCATCTTTGTCACCACAGCCCTCACAAGATAGCTACGGTAGTTATCGCCTGCCAACTAATATTACGTGAGAATATGGAACAACAACTGTTGTAAGTAGACGTATGTGCTATTAGCACTGTAAGAAGGACTCTATCCAGAACAGCTGCCCTAGAGATTAAATAAAGTGGGAGAGAAGTGGTTAGGTTTAGGACAAAAGGATATTATGTTCTACGTGCAGATATTTCACCAAATAGTTAGTCAGTAGTTTTGTGTTCAGTGTTTAAAAACTGGCAGCACAAGATACACACAGAAAAAGGTATGTGTAAGTTCTACAAACAGCTATGCGTGTTGTTAAAAATTAGATTGTGAAAATAGGAAGATCTAAAATTTGAAATTTTAGTATCTGCAAAGTGACAAAGCACAAAACAACCAACCTGCACAAACTGATCATACCCGTGGCTTAGAGAGGTTTGTGCTCGCCACTGGATTTCCACACTGGGGTGATACACTATTCACATTTTTCATTTATACCTGCATCCAGAAATAACCTCATAAAAAAGATCTGCTCAGCAAAGCCTTTCCAGTCTTGCTTTGGAGAAAAGGGCCCATGTAAGAAAACCAGAGAAGCTGTTTTCATCTCTAGGTCAATTACAGATGCCTTAAAAGCTTTTGCTCTAACTCTACTCCTATTTTAAAGGCCTGTGTGCCCCTATGCCACAGTACAGCTTGAATATACATAGAGATCTGCTTCAAGCCTTACACTTAACCCCTGCAAAACGCTCACCTGTTAAGACACAGTCCTGCCTCAGCCACTCCTTCAGACTCCACCTGCGCTGGAGCTTGCTGCGACCCCACGCTTGCAGCAAGTGGAGCAGGATATGTGCCTGCCTGCCTCCCTTCCTGGCAACCCAACTGACCCACTACTCTGATCTACCTGGTGGAAAGAGCAGAGAGCAGACTCTGTTTAACACTGACGCTTGGATAAATTATATCCTTGGACACTGTTATGTGAAAATGTTCCCCTTTTATACCCATTTTCATCGTTTGTAAATAAATGACCATCACAACACTTGAAAGGCAGTAACTCATATTCCCTAGTTTTTAATATTTCAAAGTCACTGACATTTTATGAAAGGGCCTTCTAGTCTGGCCACAGGGGCCACAGGAGCAGCAGGAAATTTGACATGTGTGAAATTATCTCCATAAAACACTTCCCTCAATAATCCAATAATGATCCTAAATGTTTACCTCATATAATCATCAACTACTGTCATTGTTATTTCATAAACTGAAGAAAGAAAATGAATCCACAGATAAAATATAATCCCTCTAGATCAGGTTCTTCCCCATATATTGAGAAGAAAGGGAGCAGAAGAGTGAACAATACCAGCTACTACTGTTGTATTCAATAGCAGACATTAATCTTTTCCAGTATATATTAAGAAATGCTGCACTACCATACTATCAGAGGAAAAGAAATATATCACTTCCCCATGCAGGCTGCCTTTAGTTTGCTCTGCTGCTCTGGAAAAGCTAATACATGTATCCAAGGTAGCAGGACTTGAAAACCTGAAATGGAATAGAAATATCACTGATGAATTGAAGCTTATATAGAAAAAGTTTAATCTGTTTAATTACAGCTATTTTTCACCGAGTATAGAGTGTCTACTTTTCACAGAGGCTGATGTCTTTCATTTCAGAAGTTCCTCCTGTGACCATACATCCTGCATCAGTCAGTATTTATGAGAACCCCTCACATGCCCTGGTCTGCATCTAACGTAGCTCCAGTGCAGAGGTATTGATGATACCCACATATTCCCAGTTAAAGCAAGAGAGGATGTTTGTTGTGAATATGTGAATTTTTATTCTAGACAGGCTGCACAACTCCACTTTGCAAGTGACGTTTTGTTGGTTTGCGGCCTAAAACTGCATATGTTCATGGGACTGGTCCCTTCCAGACACACCATCAGAGGGGCAGAGGAAACACTGGCTCATATCTCACAGAGTGCAAGGACAACTGAATCTCAGCATTGTGTTGAAGATGCTAACAGGCAAGTCTACATGGGTTTTGACAGCACATCAAGCTCCCCATGAGCACACAGCATCCGCCTCCACAACCTGTCCTCAAAACAGTGCTCCTAACAAAGCAGTACCACTCAAGTAAATTGAACCCCAGTCAAGATCAGTTGTGTCAGCTCATATTGAAGGAGCAGACCTTAATTTGCTCACTAAATACTCAGCAGTGAGTTTAGTATAGTCGGCTTTAAGATTGTCTTGTGTTTCACATTCCAAATACCACGGCACTTAATCAACAATCACACTGCTTGCACAGAGAGAGCTTTTGTGTTAGCAATGTTCTGTTAATATTTCTCAAACTCCATTTTAGCATTTGATAGGATACATTAAAGTGAAGCAAAAGCAAATTCTTGAAATAAAATCTAGTCAAAGTCAGCTTCCTTAGCTAGCTGCCACTTTCAAAATAAATTAGTCCCTGCAGGGATTACCATCAGCACAAGCACCAGGCATCCACCCACATGGCACATTCAGCTGCTATACTTTTAATTCATTAATCTCTTCAGCTAGGTTAGAGGTTATTACAACCTCCCTGGAGGTAAAAAAGAGAAAGCTTAGATGACCTCCTAACCTATTTTAAATCTTTAACAAGGCTTTTAAAAATACAACAGTTATTTCTTAACAATAGGGATTAGAAATTATTCTTGTACTAAAATAACATTCAAACCAGACCTGACAATGTCTTTGAAAGGCTCTTCCCATAGCAGTGGTAATGTATGCTAAACCTCAGAATTGCAAGCCATTTAGATCATTAGATTCTTTAAAATGGTCCTCAAAAAAGTTACAATGATGCTTGTAGAAAAATTGCCAGTAAATTAAAATCATTAATAGTGCCCGAAGTGTCTTAATTTTAAATTCTTTCTACTTCAATGTATGTTCCAACTGACATGATATCAATTACTATTGCTGGCTTATTCTCAGTTTCTACTGCGGAAAGTTTCATTTCTCCTCTAGTCTCTCAGTAAAAGAGCACTCCTTAACAGAACTTAAGTTTTCCATACCCATAACACTCAATTTAAGACAATAAATCAGCTTTTTCTCTCCACCAAATGCTTTACTTCAATTGAAGGGAAAATATTACCAGATATTATAAATATCACATTTTGGTAAAAATAAGACAAGATTTCAAGTTGCAAGATTTCAAATGTTGCAGATACTGAAATCATAAGAATGGATGTATTATGTTACACCCAAAAATCTATCAATTCACCCCAGTGAATTCACCCCTTAGCCACTGCTGGAGAAAGATGAACAGCAAAAAAACAGAAGTCAGCAGCAGTACAAAGCAATCCTTCCTCCCTAACAAGTTATTAATCCACGAGAAGGTTTCCCACATGACAGTTTAATTTTGTAAATAGCTTCTACTGTGTTCAATAATTGTATCTAGCTCATCACCTGATTCACCGAATACTTCTTTTTCTCTTCCAGAGAAAGCCAGGCCATTTGTGAAGCATTATGTCCCCTTGAAAAAGCCACAGTGGCGCTTTCCCAATACATCACATTTACTCTTTGTCTACCAATTTTATCCTTTGTGAAAGGTCTGTCAACACGTTATGTGCAGAAGCCGCACTGACCACTCCCAAGCTCCCAGGGCCCTCAGGAGCCCTGCAGGCACCACTGTTTTGGCATCTCCTCAAAGTCCCTGGAGGTATTTTGCCAATTAAAGCCACAAATTACCCTCCCTCAGTAATTTTCATAAAGCGTAGGAGACATAAAGCACTCTTTCTTTTCCTTTCCCTCTGGAAACTACCTGTGTCATGCAGCACAGCAAAGGCACCTGGGCAGCCCCCCATGGGCTGTCAGCGAGCTCAGGATTACTTTAACTGCCCTATGGGAGATGCACGAACATAGCAAAAACTCCTCTGGGGACGGGTTTGACGAAAGAGACAACACTGCATGCAGGGGAAGGCAGAAAGCCCAAATGCTGCTCAATGTAACCTCTCTCTATGGCCTTGTGACACACAGAGTGAATGAGCAGGTGCCATCGGTCAGCTAGGCCTCAGCTCTGTCTGCTTCTGCCCAAGACAGCAGTCACGGCCACTGAGGCACTACCCGGTAAAGCCTGGGATATGTTAGCACCAATTACTAATTTTCCTGGGGAAAATTATGTGTAATGGGAGACCAGGCTGTAAACCACCTGACACCGTCTCTTCTTTCTGTTACCAAAGCAGCACAATAATGATGTCTTGGTATTTCCCCAAAGCCTGCAGCCTTTCCATCACTCCATTGACAGCTTCACCTTTTCCTCCTTTTTGTGGAGCACTAGAGAGAGTGTGGCAGGGGATGAGGAAGAAGAGGGGCAGATTTAGTTCAAGGGGCTTCATCTCCTTTGGGGTTCAATCTTTTTTGATTCAAGAAAGGCTTGATTCAACAACTAGTACAGTTAATAACATCTCTGCTTACTGCCTCTGAAGCTCATTTCAGCCAGAACCTCTAGATCCAGAACCAGGACTTCGGATTTCAAATATTTTGCCTATAAAGCACACTAACATCATAGATAATAAAAGCTTTAAGTGCTACAAACTGTACAACCAATGGAATGGGGCTGCATGAAACCAGGTCAGTCAGAATCTAACCTTTCTAAACCCTATCACCAAGGCTTACAAAAAAAGGACCATGCAACTTTGCTTGAAACCTGCTCCTAATTGAATAAAAATCAGCTGCAGAGAGAAATCTGACAGCAGTTGTCTGAACCTCACTAAAAAATTTGACTGCAAGAAGGAAAGCTGGACAGAGAAATAAAATGCTACAACACCACAAGAAAGGAAAACAAAATAAACAGGGAGCCCATGCAGTAAATTCACAAAATGGGATCCTTCCAAAGCATAAACCATCCTATTGCTTTTAGCTTCTGGCAGTGTGCTGGCATTAATGCTTTTCCTGCTCGGGTCTGAGACCGAAGCAATCTTTTTTTTGCAGGGCCTGTCCCACATGGCGGAACCAAACAATGCACTGAAAAGCTCCCTGCTCTCACCATAAACTAAACTTTGATGGAGGTCAATAGAAATCTCAATGGGAAACAAATGTTTGGATGATGAGACAGCTGCTGCAGGATCATATCTTGCAGCCAGTGACAAAGAGAAAGAAGGTAAATGCTTTCCATTTCAATTCACTTATCTTCAGCTACGGGGGAGTGTATGAAAAATGTATATTGAAGCATGTCAAAGCAGGAAAAATTCAATTTGCCCCTAATAGACGAATTAACTCTGAAAAGTAAGCTTAACTAAGTCAAAATGCACATTAAGAAATCAGGCCATCACTTAGAACACCACTACAGCAATACATGAATGTAATAATCTGTTTCAATAAGGCTTAATTTGCTTGCTTTGTGAATAAACGAAATATCTACCATCTCAAAAGCATTCTATGCTTGTGTGCATACCTGCATGCACATGCTTATTGGAACATATAAACACCTGGAACAAGACTGAGTTTCTCTCTATCAAACTTACCTATACATGCCGAATTGTAGCAGTTAAGGATCCAGATAGTTCCAATAGTTGGTCTGATTCTCTGTAGTTCAGCTGAGGTCAAAATACTAAAACCAATTTATGTCATGTGAAACCTGGGTTTCACAATGTTTTCCATAGCCTACACAGTGGCAGAGAGAGGTCAGTGGAAATAAGGCAAAGATGAACAGGTCTCTCCTATCACACATCAGCTTTGCAGCATTGGAAAGTATATTGGTCAACTGTGATCTGCTATTGATATAGCTGAAAACTTACTGTAATAAACCCTTGTTTTAGTCTCTGCTGCCTCTCTGTCACCTCCTTAATCACTTGCACATTAGCAGCCAACTACAAATGCAACTCAACTCTATTTGTGGAAGGAGTATGATTTATGATGTGGCTATCATTTGACCTGTATCAGAGGCAGAAGTAATTTTGCACAATGACAACTTGCAACTCAGAAAACTTCTAAACACGACATTCAAAGTTATATGATCTGAACCCACTGTCTTAGTAATGATTAGCACTTGACCATGTGCTCGGCATCTGAATGTAAAAATGACCCAATTAAAAGATGCCCGTTAGGTGCATGATAGGCTGTTAATAACCAATGCTGGTATGATACAAGGCAGCAAAATAATTAAATGTTTGGCATTTGAGTAGTCCAGTTATTTGTACTGCCATATACTTGCTGATCTCTAGTATGAGTTCTACATGTCCAACACATGAGAAAGCCTATAATACGTTGTCTGAGCAACAAAGCCATGCTCTGCCCAGCTGTGGCAAGTGAGTATCAACAGTGACTCAGGATCCTCAAGAGCCCCTTAAACACCAGCAGCGGCCAACAACAGGAGACAGGCACCCTCAAAATCAACAGTTCATGCCATAAATTCCCAGCTAATCTTTTACTGGCCTCAAAAATATGTGTATGCAAACTTTTGTAGCCTCAATTCTGTGCCTACATTTTGCAGGTACTGGTGCTTGTGTGTACATACACAAGTCCTCAAGTAATCCACACAGGTTAGGAAAGCATGGATACATGCGTACGTTTGTGGTAGGGAAGCTCAAAGTATCTACACATAGCTACACATAAGTAGAGTTCCCACACTGCTTCGGTGTTCCCATCTTAATCATTCTAACAAGACATGCCATAAAATGTCTCTTTGCATCATCTCTTGTAAGCTACCTGCTAATTATTTTATCTGACTAATGAAGCTGAGTCATGATGGGCCAGATCCTTTCATTCTTAATAATTTCACAGTGCTTTATTTAGTTGAGAGCAGAGTCAGTGCAGTGGAGGACCTGCATAAAGAGGGTGTCAGAGTCAGCCCCTGCATGTTTCAATTTGATTGAGATAATCTCTGCAGACTCTTGAATCTGATGCCTCCCAGGTTTTTTGTGTATCATAGTACACAGATGGAAATGTTAGCAGCTCAGGAAGAAAAAGAAGCACTAGAAGCATAATAAACATGACAAAAAGTGGTTACTTGTTTACTTACAGAAGGGCAAAGATGACAAAAGCTGAAGGAGGAAGTGCAGCAGCAGCAATGCAAGACATTTCCTCCCTACACACACATGAAGCACAGCAGCCAAAAACAAACAAAATGTAAAAACCATGGGCCTTCCCAGATGATAATGCAGAGCCTTAGTTTTCTCTTAGCTTTTAGATTCTAGTTATAAAATTATCTTAACTTTCTACATATACTAGTATGCACATACTCCTTATCTTGCATGTACATCACATTAAAAATTGAAGTAAATACTCTTACAGTCAGGTGCCTGTGCAAGCCATCTTAGAGGTCTAACATTTTAGAAAGAACTGCCTGTCTTCTCCTTTGACAGCTCACAGGGGCTTCACTTTCAAGTAAGCATTCAAAAACTGAGGAATGCAACATTACCAGCGCATCCGGTCTGACACCATGTCCTAGGACGGAATCAGCCATGAAGAAGTGCCTATTTCTTCCCAACAACAAAACAAGAGATGCAGAAAAATTAAGATGGATGTAGGTATCTAACTTTCAGCTACCTTAGCTAGAGCAGATGAATCCCAAAGTCAGATGTTGATGTAAGCCCGTTATTTTTATGTCAAAAGCCAAATGAATGTTGCTATATAATATCGGCTTTTAGATACCTTACCCTGATAAACTTGATACGCAGTGATACTGTCAGATGACTGGAAAGATAATTTCCACAATTCTCATTCACGTGATATCTGCTGATCTCTTCTATTTTCCATTACATTTCTAAGAGATTGAGTTTAGCAGAAAAGGCATGCCACTTAATAATTCATGGGTCAGCCTTTTTTGATCCGGAGTCTGATCAGCCCCCAAGTATGCTACCATATAAACCACTCCAATCTGTATGCTATATATACACTGATACTCTTATTTCCAGTAGCTATATATTAATGAAACCAGAACTGAAATGTGTGATTTCACACATCTGTGATTCTTTCTGTTCACACATTTTAAGTAATATGGCAAAAATTCACAATGGATAAAGTTGGGTTTAATTTGAAGTTCTAAATCTTCGTATGATTTGGATAATTTAGCTAGCATTAGACAATTTTGAAAGCAGAAAGTACTGGCATGAAAAATAATTGAAACCAAAAGAAAGGGAAAACAAAAGAACAGAAACAAGGACTAAGGACTAATGAAATACAATTAAATATATGACAATCTGGAATAAAAAAATGAATTCCTATACTAATTTGTAAAGTCTGCCATGGAGAACGCAGCTGGAATAAACAATTGTTTTGACTGAAAAGGCTACACAGCCATGGCTGGTTTCTTTATGATTTAAATTAATTATTAGTACAATACCATTTGCAGATATCTGACATTTCAATCTAAATGAGAAATAAAAACACGAAAACCGGAGTCAAAGGGATCATACATTCTCCTAGTTTTAATGACAAACATCAGTAATTATCTGACTGAATACCAGGAGCTGAAAGTAGTGATGTTCATTTTCTCTGAAACTTGCTTCATTCTTCTTCTTGAAGTAACATGTAGCCAGTTAATCAGAAAAGAAACTACACTCCACCATGTTGCAAAGGGCAGTCTGACACAAGCAAGTCAACGTGTGCAGTGTGTTATACCTCAGCAGGGTTGCAGAAAATATTCTGTCCTAGGAAACTGGCATTTTTTCAGCTACTTACATGGTGATGCTACAGTGAAATTTATCCTGAAAAGTAATATTTGTCTATGAAATCCATACGACTTGTGTATAACTTTGATACTTCATCCCATGGTTTAAATAGAAATTGTAATTCAGTTTGAAGATCTGTACTTCTGCAAAACTTTCAATAGGAATGAATCTACAAATAATTTTGTTTGCTTTATGCTAAAAGAAAATAGGAAGGGAAATACTGTTTACTACTTGTGATGAAAATGTATGAAATATTGGAAATTTTATATAAGCAAATTTAGCAGACTTTTCATATGCATTCAGGCCACAAGCCACAAATTAAATTTGAGTTTCTGAACTGTATTTGTAACATGAATAAGTATGGATCAGTGGACTGAGTCCAGATAAGCTTATTCTATTATAGCTGTATTTGTCTGAGATTATTCCCAACACTCTACATTTCTCCAACAGACTTATTTGTTGTATTTTTTACTTCCTCGTTCATTTCAGGATGTCTGAGTCAGGGGTGATTGTAGCTTCTCGTAGCTTAGTAGTCTGTTTTTTTCTAATAGAACTTTTGTTTTTTACAGGTTATTGAAAAAATATGTTAAATGTGTCATTCAAATAGTCACAAAATAGAAGAAAACCGAGAACAAAATCATACTAATTGTTGTTTAAAACCATGACAATTGCTTATTTCACTGCAACAGCTGAAAATTCCACTTGTACCACTAAACAGATGGCCATGTGATCATCACCCTCACTTACCTCATCTCTGCCACTCGGGAACGCAGTCCATTTGTGCTCACATGTCCCTCCTACTGAACAGCAAGCTGCAGATGCACTCACAGACTTGCCCACCAGTGACAGCTTTGCAGGTGAACCACACATTTTGGCATCAGCAGATACTTAGAGGTATGTGTTGATAACTACACCACCAACTCGAATCTCACCACCTCCACTGCCGCAAACACACCAACATCTTGCCTTTCATTCTTGCACATAGCGCCTGGGGCAGGAGGGTGACTATTGCCTTAGGGCAAAACATGTCACAGTGTGTAGGAGGATCAAATCTGTCTTTTCCCTCCTCTCAAGTCTACATTAATGGTAATACTCCTAGCCAAGCAGTTCACAGATGGAGGGTTGAATGAACCAACAGTGTCCTTGAAGAAGATTAAAAAACCCACGTTCAACAAGTTTCTTTCCCTTTTCTCACTAGGCTCCATCACTGAAGTTTCATTCCTGAGCCAGAACAGTGCAACACTCTCCAGAAAAATTATAAATATTGTAGCAATAAAATGAAAGTAGACCTCTAAGTTTATATTCTTTTGTGTTCTCTCAAGTTGAGAGACAAGGAAAAGGTTCATTCTGTCAAGCTAATTTCTTAAACCTTGCCTGTCCTTGTAGTCTCAGATTATAAAATTTCCAGTGGAGGAGAAGCAAATGTCCTCTCTGTGCCTGGAAGGTTTCTAGAACACCACAGATACCAACTGAAACTGAGATACAAGTCTTCTAAAAAACTTCTATGTTGATTCAGTCTGCCCAAAGTTGAAAAGAGAAAATGTAATCTTTCTTTTCTCAATCATCTAGTTTTATATGCAGAAAACATAAAAAATGCATGTGATTTTTAAATAAAACATGAATATGTACACATTATTTCCTCTGTCTTTACATGCTTCCTTGGATTAAGTGATTCTAACTAAAACTGAAGCTTTCTCTGCAAGGAAAGAGATGTTGATAATTCAGTTACCATATGATGTTTATAAAATTATTTTAAATCTAGTCAACACTTTTCTGCATCGTTTCATGCTAATTATTGCAACAGGAAATCTTACAGATGCTGCACATCTAGAATTTCACAACAGGTAGCTATGAAAAAAAAAATATATATATTTAGCTACAGCTAAATAAATGAATCGCAGAAAAGTCAACTGAAGAAAAGATAATGCATTTTCTATTTACCCAAAAAGTCAGTGTAGCCAAGGTGATGGTAAAAAGTACTAATCCTTCATTCATGATGACCTGCTAAATAATGCTACCAAAAATAGATAAATTCCTTCATATTCAAAGAGGGGCCAGTGAAAGTTTGTACAAGTGCCAGCCAGCTGCTTATCGTTACTGATGCTGTAACATCATACTACTGCCTAGCAATGAGACTTTGCAAGCTTAACAAGATAATCATACACATAATCTTGCCCATTCGTCTTGATTCTTCCACTAAGGTATGGATAAATACCGTCCTTTTCATGTTTTGCATGGTATTGGTACTGGTGATGCAGCTCAACTCGTCTAGCTTTCTACTGAAAGGGTTCAGAGCAGTGGCAGAATCAGCACACCTGGAAATTATGCTGTTGTTGTTTCTCCATGCCCCAGCAGTTTTAGGACTAGCTTAATTCCCACTTTATTTTACATGCATGTCCGTTAAAATATTAGACAGGTACAATTTTTGGTCTACTAATTATTACCCATCCCTTCTTTCTTGTTTTATATCTTCTGCTTAATGTCAGGAGCCAACCTTGTTGCTGCAATGTGTTCCCATGTGATTTCCCTGTCATGAAACAAATGTCCGAGCATCTCAACATGCAAGACACCTGCCCACCTGACAAGTCCTCTGAGAGTTCCCTAAAATGGAACAAGGGGTGGGGATTTTTCCTCATCATTAACTGAGAATCCAAGATGTAATTTAAACATACATATAGCAGAAAATGAACAGATTTCAGCAGTGCCTAAGAAATATGTGTCATTAACAAAGGCTGTAACAAAAGCTGTAAAAATCTTATTGCCCTATCTGAAAAGGCCTAAAGTAAATAGGCAAAAAGTCCTGAACAGTTGCAAAGCTGAAGCTGGAAATGTACCAATTAAGGCATATGTGTTTCAAAAGACCTTGAGAAGGAGAAGGGAAGAAAACAACTTAATCCCTAGCAATAACATGCCACGTTCCATTGCCCAGCTGCAGGACTGGGAGGCAGATAAAGAGTAGTGAAGCCTTTTTATCTGGGCTAAAGAGCAGTAGATCATCCAGTGAGACTTTTCCACGTTAGGCACGTTTCACAACAGAAGCAGAAAGGACGTTGTTCTAATACTTCCCCAGGACACAGCAGCCTTACAAGCTAAGAGGAATCCCTATTAAATATAATCTTAATGCTTTTTATTGTGTTCTTTTTGATCAGCTTTAGTACTGCAAATCTATGTTTTTAAGTAGGCCCACTCTTTTAATCATATCTCATGCATGAATCAGCTTCCTCAGAGCAAGAGCACAGAAGATGTGCCATTTTCATGGAAGCAGCAGTCCCCAAAACTATAGCCCTGTAGCCCATCTATTCTAGCCAGTGCCCTACAACACACCGCTTGGGGAACACCATGACGAGAACAAGCTTTAACTTCTCCTGTCCACGTGGGAGCGTGAGAGGCAGAGGCATGTACCCCTGGGCACGTGATGGGATAGCGACAGCAGCCCCGGAGGGAACAGTCACATTGTGAAAGAGGTCTACAAAAACTTCAGTTCAGCTGGTACACCTCCAGACTCAGAAGAAAGGCTCTCCTCAACCTGTGCCTCTCACAGCTGCAGCTTGAAAGCAACTGTCCTCATACATTGCTCACCTAAGAAGCGCAATAAAATAAATTCTCCTAAATGCTTTACAGTTCCATAGCATTTCTTTAAAACTTTCTAAAGCCATTACATCCTTTTATTGGAATCTGTTGACAGATTTTAGCAGAGTTTCTTTAGTGAGATTATTTTTGGGTGAGTAGTCATTTCACAGATTTAATACAAGTTCTACGCTTGTAGTATATTAACTGAGCTGAATTGCTACTGGGAAGTTAAAGATATTGCAGAAGATGCTTTGCAGAGTGAAACAGCAGTAAAAAAGAAGCTATTTTGTTGAGATGATGTATTTTATTTTGTAGTCAGAAACATATTACAGTATGTAGAGCATATAAAAGTAAGTGCTGAGATTTCATCTAGGATAGCTTCAATTTGAGATAAAGAACCCAATTTCTTAGACCTTTTCTCAGATAGAAAAAAGTAGACACCAAAATGTAAAAGAAAGAGGACTTTTCTATAACCACAATCCGAAGGGCACAAAGATCCTTTCTTCGAACAACCTGCTCTACAGAAATGCTCTTGGGTCACCACGATGTGCTTCAGTGAAGAACCTCCAAGAAACATAGGACAAAATCTCAGAAGTTATGATATATAGATATAGATACAGATGCATGTATTTATATTCAAACCATGGAACAATACTGGAGAACATATAGTTAGGAGTCTGGTCTTTTCCTAAAGGGCCTGTGTTACAAAGGACTCTACCTACCAAAATGTCTTGTTTAGGTTTTGTTCATGGTGGTATCTCAGAGACAGCAACCCTGTACTCCCAGTGTCACACAAATCCTCTTCAAGCACTACTATGACCACAAAACTCTCAAATGTTATATAAAAACCCCAGACATCCTCCTCCTCCATCTTGCCAGTAATATCATGAATTACACTTCCATATCGAACAGAGACACCTAAATCCAACTTCAGTTTTACAGATTTCAGAGCATCCGGTATCTAAAGGAAAGGCTTTTTTAATGAAAGTGTCTTCATATCAGAGTTCACTAGTGAACCTACTGAAATACGTAACTGTTTTCACGCCAATTTCCACATTTAGAGCATGCTGTAAGATGACACAAGTAACATGGCAATTTATGAGTTGTTTATTTTGAAGCTGGAGAGGTTCCTGCTTTTTTTTTTTTCTAGAAAAGGAGCCACTGAGCAAATCACGCAGTCTCTATCTGCCTATGAAGGCAAACTTTAAGTAGTGCAGCTCAAGTACGTAAGCCCAGCTCGGCACTCAACTAAACTTAGTATAAACTACAATACTCAAAAATGTCCCTGTTTAGGGCCTTAGACTGCTTGAATTTGCATCCTATTACAGCTTCAATAATGTATCATAAGGTGAAGGACAACATTGTGACAAGGCCAGGAAGAATCTATGATATCCTTACAGAAGTTCTCAAACTGCAGGTAAATGAAGAGAAGAGCTGTCATCTTAAGGAAAAAGAAAAAAAATAGAAATTGTAACAAAGGGTTTGTCACTGTTTACTACAAGGGCTATAATTAACTTGACACTTTAATAGGCTTCTTTGCACATCTATATAATCAGATATTTACAAAGATAAAACACACACAAAAAGGACTTTAGATTCACTCCTAAACTGGGATATTCTCCTTCTGAATGTAGGAAGCTAGAGACTGTTTTTATTTTGTTGTCTGCCAGTCAGGAGCCATGTAGGATCCAAGTGGTTATATTACAAATTTCCTTATCCTGCAACTATTCTCAGCTGCAGTTCATTTGGAGGATTTTACCTGAAGGGCATTGTCTCTCAGCATCAGAGTTTAACAGTCACCGCACTTTACATCCATTTCCATTAGGTATGTTCAGCGGGTTTCAGAAGTAGAGTTGTCATAGAGCAGAATGCCTGCTGTCTAGAGCTGTAAAACCTATTAGGACAACTTAGATTTAAGCTGCAGAGTATCAGCTTTCGAGAAGCAGTGAACTAATTCTTTTTTTTTTTTTCCACAGTGGAAAGTGCCTGTCTCTCACAGACACACTACAGGTGAAGGATCGCCTCTTCAGCCGTTTCTTGGAAGAGGGGCAAGGGGGAGAAAAGCAGCCATGGAAATTCCTGTATTAACACACTATTCCAAGCGTCTGGCTATTAGCCAGTATCACAGGCACACATCTCTATATTTTTCTATAGAGTCTGCAATTTTTTGACATCTTTATCATAATTTAGAAAAAAAAGCCCTGTTGCACTAATAGTATGTGCTTCTTGATCAGTTTATCTTTCAGAAGCTTCACTGTACCATTCAGCTGGTGTTTCTCACATCCTCCTGATGCCTCTCTCAGGAATTTCCAGCATGGATTCACCCCTCAAAATACCTCCAGAAGAAGTCAGTATCTGTTCACAATACCAACACAAGACTACCAAGTCCCACACTTCCTATCAAGTGAAGTCTTGGACTTGCCCAAGCAACTATAAAGTTATACACCAAGCTTTTGAGTTCCATTTGATAGTAAGAATTTCTGCCCCAAATAAATCATAAGCAAAAATGACAAAATAACCATTAGCCTTCTCATCAGTTTTCCAGGATGCTTACTGTATAGATCTTCATCTCATGCCAGCTGAAGATTGTTTAAGACAACAGCAAGACAATATGCAAAGCTGGATACTGAGGGTCAGCAGCTTTGCATTTTCATTGGCATCACTGGAAATTTATGTTTATAAATAAGGGTCCTGTGTGTCAGTAGCAGTTTTTTCCAGTAACTACTGGTTTATATAAAAATAAATAAAAGCCATAATTATACTTGCACATTCAACATACCTTTCCTAATTAAAAATCTTGTAATGACATTAGCTCTAATATGCTTCCTTCTAGCACCTGATTGACTAGACCTGAGAAGTTGTATGTGAAAGGGGTTTTTTTTTAATTTCTTTTTCCAAAATAAAACCAGAGTGACAAGTCACTAACGGCATACATACCAATTATTTTTGAAACACCCCTACTCCACACTGTTTCTTGGGTCTCAGCAAAATCTGCAAGTGAATGATAGTCAAACCCTGGTTTCAACAGTTGTCTTAATATTGCAAAAGGGCTTCTCTGCAACATGATTAGAAGGCACTTTGTCTTCAAGTTGCAGAAACACAGGCGTTTGCAGATTTACAAGCTTTTCCAGAAGTCACGCACAGGTGAAGCAGCTAACATCAGTCATAGCGACACCTCAGCTACAGGGTTATAAGTGAAACAATGGGCTACACAAAAGTAAAATAAATCCCATGAAAGTTAGATTCAGTCAGAATGCATATCTAAAGAGGCCATGCTGGAAATCTCTGAGCAGCAAATATTTTCCTATTAAGAGCTGGATGCATCTTTTATTTGTTTATGTTACTGCGAGGATAAATCTTTATAAACAGCAGAATTTCCCTTTTGCAAAGAACCAGATGTTCCTAATGAATTCTTTTCATTAGGAAAGCAAGGGGTGAAGAGAACTATTCATGAGTTTTTCTTGTTCCAGTTATAGAGCAATCCACGGGGTAAACAAGGATTGAATTGAATATAGCACTCTAACTACACAGGAGATATCATCTTCTAAAATACAACCTCTTTAAGCTTTCTTGAATTCCTTTTTACAGTTACCAATAGTGCCATTTGTACATGCAGTGATATACGAACAGCCTCCCTAAGGAGACTTTGACTGCATTTCACTAATACTGTGCTACAGCTCAAAACAGAGACTGCCAAGTGATTGCACTGGCACAGAATATATGACAGATCATATGTAGAACTTAGCACAATAAATTAGAAAACACATGTTCCATCCCAAATCCAAAAAGCTGGCCCTTCAGTATTAACACTGAAGTGCCAAACTTCCAAGCATGAGACAAGCTTCCTTTGCCATGCCATAAATTCCCCAAAACATGCCCACATAATTCCTAGAGCGTAAGAGTCAGCTGCAAATTCAGCAACACACACAAAATGCACTTTGTACAAAGGCACGCTCTGATTCTTCTATTGCACGCACACCCTCAGCTGCTAAACCTGCACACCATAAACTCCCAGCTGTTGGGCACAACAGGATGCCAGTGGGGATACAACACAAATCGCAGCATGGGCATGCATAAGGCCATCCAAATTATATGGCTGTTAATGCACAACACCAATTACAAATATGCAATCCCACAACATCAGCAACTCTCCTGAAGGACAAAATAGTTACATTCAGCATGGAGAAAGGGGTAGTTAGAGATGTCGTTTCCTTTCCTCACTCCCTACCTTAATACAGAGGTGAAATCTGCTTCTGATCTGTACTTCATCTCATCCTTTGAGTAATTGTAGCGGTCTGTCTGCATTTCTACAGCAGGCAATATACACACTAGAACTAAACTCACTATATGCAAATTTATCTCTACCTTTACGCAGAGACCTCTAATTCTACCTCTAAACAGCCTGAATAATTTGTGGCAAATAGATCCTTTAATTAAAAAAGAGGTACACCTTGAACACTTATTTTTATATAAACTGGCACTTATTTCATTCTGCTTGCAGATTTAAAACAAATCAAATGTATTTTGTAGCTTATTACCACATCTAATTCAACTTAGCATAATAAAATTCAAAGTAAAGTTGATTTGGCAATATTAATTTCAAAACACCATTTCTGGTAGGATAACAGCATGTATTTCCATTTCTTTGTAGCATCATTATTTACTTAATGCAACAAAACTTTCAAATATGCTGTACCTGTATCTGTCAATCCTTACAATGGCAGAGTCAGATAGGTTTCAACTGAAAAACTCTCTGCAAGGACAGCATTTTCCATTTGCAAAAGAGAGTTTTGTTAAATGACCTCACTTAAGATTACATGGAAAATCTGTAGCAAAGCCTAGAGTCCCAGATTCCTGGGTTTTAACTTAAAAACCTCAAGCGCCATGATTTAAAGACTTACTTGATTGCCTGATTGCTCAGACACGCTTTCTAAAACATATCTTTTGAATGCTTGGGGGTAGGAGTGTGAGCTGGGGAGGAAAAGCACAGAGAGATAATTCTGTATTACTGCTTTGACCTCACAGTTACCTACATGGAAAAATATTTCTGTGTTAGATTATCATAAAAAATACAGCATTGCAGCTGCTGAAATAGCACGTTCATGTTCCTCTCTACATCAGCCATTCACATCCTACTCCACACCTCTAAAGACAGTGGGACTTTCAGGGCTGCAGGGCCATAATGCTACAAGCAAATTAAATAAAGCAACCACAATAAACCCTGGGAGAGCTCCCAGAAAACATCATTCTAATCATCCTGAGCGAGCACTGCCTTTCTGCAGGGCATATCCAAAACATTTCCTGAGAATCAGGAATCCTTGAAAACAATCTCGAGCCCTATCAACTTTATATTCTGTATCTTCCTCACTTACTACCAGAATATCAACAAAATATAACAACCTGTGAAAAGCTCTGTGAAGTCTGCAGTGTTTAACTGCCTGACAAGAAAGCAGAGAGGCATGATGCACAAGAGGTGAATTAATGTTAAAAAAAACAACCCTTCAGAATTTAAATAAGCGCTCAAGTGCTAAATACCACGCATAAAGCGATGTGATGGGCAGTAGCACTATATACTGTGCTTCCCCAGCTTGTTGTGTAAATGCTACATCTACCATACGCTGCTAGAAAGGGTGAGGTTGCAGAGCAAAAGCTGCATCCAGATACTGGCAAAATCCCTTCAATGATAAGGAGCAGGCTGTACCCCTGCAGAGGCACAGCACATCCAAGCACAGCAAGCTTGTGCACTGTCACATGTGCCAGGTAGCAAAGAGACACTGCCAAGCACAGAGCTTGCCGTGTAAATATGGATTTGTACCTCTCAGAGTTGCAGGGTTATGTGTTTAGAGGAGCTTAGCCACAGAGGGCCCAAAAAGATGATGATAAGGAGAGGAGTCTACAACTCCAGACGACAGTGTGGGAGGGTTGTTTCAATCCACAGCGCTACTGACACCAGCTTTTATCAGCAAGTGTAGTCAAAAACAAAGTCAGAAGATAGGTCCAACCTTTCAAGGACCCACTGGAGATGGGGTAAGGTTTGTTTTCAGACCTTTATATTTAAATCTGCCTAACTCAATAGATTACTGTATTCTCTCTAAAAATATTTCTTGTGTTCTAGTTTGTTAGTTTCTGTTTGTTATAATAAAATGAGGACCAGAGACTGGGAGACACTTTGAGCTCTTTGTCACATCTGCCATGCAGAGGAGTTGAGGCCATTCTGCCTCAAAGGCCCTGGCTGACTCTGGGTCCCGCACAAATGCCTTTTTAAACAACCATTTTCTCTTTCAACACAAAAACTGGAGAATCTAAATCAATAGCTGAATCTTACAATGGATGCAGAGCAGCTGTGATTTTTAACGCATGGAGCCGCCTGGGCTCCAAAATGAGCAGCTGCAGGGAGAGAAACGGTAGGGGAGGGGAAACCCTGCCAAGGCAAACCATTAGTTCACAGGCCCTCAGCAGTGAGCATGTAAGGCAAAGGTAGCATTTCAAGCAACAGGGTTTCCCCCCCCCAGATCTATTTTATAAGTAGCAGAAAAAAGACATTGCATTTAATCTTAAAGTAATCTCCTTTAACCCTAAAAAGCTGATGTCTCTGTGAGCGCAGCTTTCTGCTGGCGTTGTAAGGGATCAGACAGGAGCGAGCAGCAATGTGACAACAGCTCCATTTCAGCAGAGAGCTCATCAGACAGGTATGAATGTCCACTTTCTGGCAGCTGTCTATTACAGAGCTCCTGAGTACCATATTCTGTACAATTAGAGTCTAGAGGAAGTACTGCCCAGTATTTTCTTACATTTGGCAAGACATTCAAAAATTGTGCTAAACTATTGTTTTAGCCTTGATAAAACAACAAGGTGAAGCACTGTGCTTTCAGCAGTGCACCCTCTGCAGAGCCCCAGAAAAGCAAGTCAAACAGAAAGGAGAAAAACAAAAAAAACCACACAACACACACAGAAACCTACACAGATTTTTACCAGCCCTTTTCATGCCAGTAGGAAAAGGAGCAGACCTGCACCATGTGCCAAGCCACACAGATCTGTGAGGTGGGTACTTGGACATAAACAGTCAAACAAGTACTTTTACAGTATGCTGAAGCATGTTATACTGTCCCCCTTCCTCAAGAAAGCTTGAGGCTGTATGATGCAAACTCCAGCTTGTCCTTATCAAGCAAGCACCAGAGGCGATCAGCTTAAATTGGGAATGGGACAACTAAAAATAACTCTGGTCCAATATATATATTCTTTGTAGTACTGCAGGAAGCATAAAAGGAATCAGAAGAAATCTTCTACCATACATGAAAGCAGGCAAATTGAAATAATCTTTTGCTCTTTGGTCTAAAAGCTCAGTACAATTCAGGGTACTCCTCTCCCACCAATATTTTGTAGATCCAGATTTTTAAGCCAGTGTACCAATACTCTTCTCAACAACATCTCTGCTCTCTGCCAACCCATTATTGTCACTGCCAATAAACAAGCCAATTTAGAAAAGGGCTGATTATGTAGTTCTATGTAGGACAGTATAATAATATATCTCAACAGCAATAATCATTGTTATCTATACTTGACAAGTGCAACATCCAAACTTTAAAATGAACCAGCCTCTTAAAGAATAAAGCTTTTGTCAACAAAAGACATGCTGTCCAGAACTTAAATACCAGCTAGAAGGAAGGCAGAGCACCTGCTTCTACATAATAGCTAATGTCTAAGCAGGTGCTCTGCCTAATGCCATCTTCCATTAATACCTGGACCAAGGCTTACTGAACTCAACAGGAGTTTTTTTAATTGATTTCAGTGGGGTTTGGAATATGCCCTTACGCTGTACTGACTGTTTCTTGTGCAGACTACTCAATAAATACTTCTGCCTGCTTCTAAAAACTTGTTTAGGAAAGAGTATTCTAATAAAAACAAATGTAACTTCTGGTTTACAGAACACAAAATTAAAACCAAAATAATTTGCAGGTATCAGATTGAAGATTAGGACTTGAACTTTCTCCCTTCAGGAGGAAGGAGCTCAGCCCTATGAACAGCAGACTGCAGTGGCAAAAATGCCACCTGGGGAATGCCAGAGTCCTAGGGGCAACCAGAACACATGGGTTATCCCTGATCTGCAGTTCTGGCAGTTGTCACATGCTGAGGCACAGAGCAGTGATACACAGCAGTAGGCTGCATGGTCCTCTTCCCGAAAAGCTGCTTCCTCCCTCTTGTTTAGACCTACTTCTATGTCAGACTGTACATACAACTGTCTTTTGAAGGGTAGCCTCACCACTGGCAACTGCACCTCACAGCTCTGCCCTGTTCTCTCCAGAAGAATGAGTTTTCAGTGTACAGCAAGAGCCTACAAGAAGGATGAGATCCTTTTGAGATATTCCTTTCTAAAAATGTTCTCTCCCTTTCTTTTAAATATATGAGCTGATTTCGGCTGGGATAGAGTTAATTTTCTTCATAGCAGCTAGTATGGCACTATGTTTTGGATTTGTACTGAAAACACTGTTGAGACTCAAGCCCTTTTCTGCTTCTCACCCCACCCCACCACCAAGTAGGCAAGGAGGGGGTGCACAAGAAGTTGGGAGGGGGGACAGCTGACCACAACTGACCAAAAGGCTATTCCATACCATACAATGTCATGCTCAGCATATAAAGCTGGAGGAAGAAGGAAGAGGTGGATGTTCAGAGCGACAGCATTTGTCTTCCCAAGTAACCACTACACGTGACGGAGCCCTGCTTTCCTGGAGATGGCCAAACGCCTGCCTGCCAATGGGAAGCAGGGAATGAATTCCTTGTTTTGCTTTGCTTGTGTGTGCAGGTTTTGCTTTACCTGTTAAACTATCCTTATGGCAACTCACAAGTTTTCTCACTGTTACTCTTTGGATTTTCTCCCCCATCCCACTGGAGAGAGAGGGAGTGAGCAGATGTCTCATGCTTAGTTGCCGGCTGAGTTTAAACAACAACAGTATATTAGTTTAATTCTGACTAAACATAGTTACGGATGCTTATAAACCCTACCAGCTTTATGGATGATGCAGGTCCTTAAACTGTTGCCTGGGCTTTTCAGGTTGCAGATGCATGTATTTAACCAGGAGCATGTTGAATCTGGGGACAAGCCCATCTGCTCTTCTGTCATTCTGCACTGAAGTCAACTCATTATATCCAACCTGACACATCACGATCTCTTCTGAGGCAGGCTTGGGAGGAAGGAATACTGATAACATATTTGTTTATAACCATGTTTATTAGACATATGTTCCTTAATCACACAAGCCGTAAGTAGATTATGCAGACAGTACTTCTGACAACAGCAAGCATCTCGGGACTGCTCCTCATCGTGAGCAATGGCCGTAGAGGCCATGATGCACTAACAAAGTCTGAGCACCCTTAGAAACATTTCCTCATTCCACCTGCTCCCCAGAACACCCATTCAACCAGCATAATTATCAGATTTCTGAAGCTGAGCAGCCAGTGACTGCTGGCCCAAGGTGCATGGGTCACCCTTGTCTCCTTAGTGGTATCATCAAAACTCAGGTCCCATTTCCACCTCACATACTAATAGAAAGTGAAAATAAACTAGAAAATCAATAGAGCTGTGGTTATACTAATGAAGAAAGATTTGAAATGGTGATATACTTTTGTCATTTCAGTTGTAATTAGTGACTGGGGAGTTTTATCATTCAATCTATTTTGACCAACATTAAATATCAATCTATCCCTTTTTTGGAAAACAAAATGTCTTCTGTAACACTCCCTGCTTAGACTTCCACTCTTTGTTCATCCATCTCTTTCTCGTCTTCCCCCCATTCAATTTCTATTATGATTCTTTGAACTCAGCGGAAGTGTAACCACTTTTTTTTTAAATCAGGAATTACACTGAATACCTTTTAACCAGACTTCCAGATAAATGAAGCATATCTTGCAGAATACTTAATTCCAGGGAATTGCTATTTTCTCATATTGTTGTATTAAGTCTATGGGACCTTACACACCTGTAGGCATAGTACTTACTTTCACACCTTAAAACTAACTATGAAAAGGACTAGGAGTTCATCTGACTTCAAGGAGAGCAGGAAATAAAGGAAAATTCAAATGGTTGTATTTGCACCACTGACCAGTCTCTGGAAAAAGAAACTACTTTCGCAATCAGAGTCAGAGGTGCAGAAAGTTTTCTGCAGTTTGGGCATTTGAGATACCTTTGGGCATGTGGCAAGATTGTTTCAAGTGGCCTGCTGATATCACGATGTGATCAGCACTAGTTATTCTAGAACGACTTCCCTTGCAATCAGGTAAAACCAAAATTCGAGGTTATGTGGTCTTCTCCTCGATGCTGGCTTATAACAGGATTTTATTGCTTCGTTTCCTTGTAGAACCTGCCAACAAGCCAGGTTCAAGAAATGTCCCAAAACTCTGCAATTGAGTCTGTTCAGGTTATTGCTGCTAGTAGGCATCAATTTAAAAAGAGTACCAATTCTTCCAGCAGCTTACTGAAAACAGTGTTTTATATCACAAAGATTATTGGTTTATGACAGTATGAAAATAATCTGAAGTCCTAAAATACATACCTATTTCAGAAGGTGCTAACATGGTATTATCCAGCTTATAAACTCAGTACACATGCAATGCCACAGCTCAGCAAAACACCTAGAAAGAACCCTAGGATGAAATACCCCACCAGTCGGCCATTCAAAGATCAACAAAAATTCACAATCCGTATAAATTCCAGCTGCTCTTTTAGCACTGCCAATCATGGGTAATGACCTTATTCTTCTTGCCAGGCAGACAGTTACAGAATTACAACCATCTTCCGACTTGGACTGGGATATAGGTCAGCAAGTTTAGCTGCTGAAGGCAGAATCTGAAAGAAGAAAGGTTTCTCTAAAGATGATGGTGAAAACACTATTTGAAATTATGAGTTTCAAGTGTTGCCAGAGGCCTTTCAGACCCACTCCCAAGATTCCCTCATATTGTCAACAACGGGGTCTTGCAGCCCTGCAGGCCAACAACCAACCACATTCTTTCTGCTAAATCAGAAACTACAGGGAATATTCTCAAGTATTTAGATCTTGTCTTCATTTGCAGCAGCCACTTACAGGTGGACGCAGAACTCAGAATAATAAATCAATCCGATTCTAAAACAATGCCAAACAAAATTTTCGTGGGCTGGAACAGAAAAAGCCTAAAATTCACTTGAGTGGCCCAAACCAATGTGTGCTCCAGCACCGATTTCAAAATACTCCTTTACTAATTACTTATGGAACAAGGATTCAATCACACTTCAGATTCTTACTCTTGTAAGAATAAGATTATAGCCTCAGCACAGGATAATATTAATACTTCACACACGTAAGGTCCTTCCGTGAGGCACAACGAGCTTAAGTAAACCTCACTACATGCCTCAAGTATCAACAAAGAATAATTTGGAAAATTAGGATGAAGGCACTCAGCAAATGGAGAGTTTAATGTTTCACACCTCTATGTTGAACATTGGATTTCCCACTATAAAACTGTAAAGTTAATTTCCCCTACATTTCAAATGAAGTCTTGATGTGACCTCAGTGGCATAAAATGCTAATAAATAATCTCCATACCTTAAAGACTAAAGAAAAATACTCATTTTCCTCGGTGTTCTCTTGGGGAGGAGGGAGAGAGAAACAGAAAAGGAAAGCAAAAGAGAATGTTTCCTAATATTAATTTAACCCAGAAGATTACATCATCATTTCTATAAAAACAAAACAGTTAAAACCAACCAAACCTAGTGCATACTTTCTACTCAAGTTTGCCCTTCAACGTTTATGATGAAAACAAATAGCTAGTTTTCATATAAAAGGGATACACCAAGCATATTTATGCATGCCTGTAGGAAAGTAACCTTCAAATACTATTTAACTTGTTCTTTGTTTTGAATTTTATACATATATAGATATATATTTTTATACCTGCACACACAATGTATACATTATATTTAAAGTACACACAGAAATGTAAAAAGGGGGAAGAGAAAAGTTACATACATCTCAGTTCCAGGACCAATTTTTCAGCCAAGCTGGAAGTCTCCTGCTGTAGACGAGCTGCCACCCCCTTTTCAGTGGTGGAGTCTAAGGGAAAGTCATCTAATTTGTGGTAGTATTTGCACATTCAAGAGGACACTCATCTTCTGAAGAGTTGTTACAAGACTGTGCAACAAATCCCCCATAATGACAAACCTCTACACCTCCTGATCACTATTAAAAGGTCCTGTCTTTAACACCCTTCTGCCAATTTAAATGCATAAATACATAAAAATAAACTACTGCATAAATGAAATTAAACTACTACATTAAAATAAATGAAGGTGTACAATAACAAAGGAATGGAAACCAGATATCTGTTTCATACAGTCTTTTTCTCTTAACATATGCATCTTAGGTAGTATCATTTAAAATCAACTACACAAGCACTTTGAATATACAATGGGCTAGTGAAAGGTATGGACAATTCAAGAGACATCTGCCCCTTCTGTTAGCACCCACAGTACAGTTTCCATATAAAAATCATATCATATCTTCAATCTTTCCAGGACTATTCAGCAAAAATAGCCCTTTTGGCTACAGCCCCTGGGAAGCAGCTGCACTGTACCTGTGAATGACTGGCAGGTCTATCTTGGGGCATCTGAAAGCCACTGATGTTTTTTTATCAGCAGTCCTGTCAAACTCACCAAGGTGAGAAAGTCCACTGAAAGCCTAGGGTTTTTACAGCCAAAACGAATACAAATTTCAGACAGTAGCCCATGATCACATCCCTCAAGAACTCAGAAAATTCCTATCAATGATTCATAATTAAAACTGCCAACAGGGTGAATTAATTCACGCAGCTGAGCCCTCGTGGTCTTCCATTCATTAGCTCCTGAAACATGTCTTCTAGTTATTCCTACCGAGCAGTGTTACCTAGGGTCTTAAGAAGCTGCTTTGGGAGGGGAAAAAAAAGCATCTAGACCTTGGTTGAGTGCATTTCCTTCTCCATAAAAACACCTTTCTTCCAAGTTGTCTCTGAAGTGAAAATCCTCTTATTCCAGGGAAGGACCAAGCTGAACAAAAGCAACTATATAAACAACACTGAAATCTTCTTGCAAGCGTTGCTGGAAATGACCAACAGTAACCTAACATAAATCACACTGAATAAACTGAATAAAAGTTTAGGACAAAAAAATGCATTGAGCACTTTATTCTGAATTATTCACCTCTGTGTATTAAAAAAAAAAAAAAAAAAGAAAAGAAATAGTTGGCAGGATTTACCATTTCCCTGCTCTTATTTAAACTGCTCTCTTTATCTTCTTTCTGAGTGAGCTATAAAGAGATGCACACAGAGAGAAAAGCCCTCAGCGCGATGCTGTTTTTCCAGTATGATTTTATTAGACTCATAGTGCATGACTGAAAGGAGCTCATTGTAAACAGCTGATTGGGTTTTAAAGCAGTGGATAATCAGTTGGGTAAATTACCATTTATTGTCTTTAGGACTTATGTACTCTGGGAAGACAAGGCCACCAGCAACTGACTGGGGTATTATACTCCTGCTTAGCTGCTTCAACAAGAAGATTCTTCCTGGTGGTGTATGGGGCAGAGCTATGGACCTTGAAGAAACCAAATGAATATTGACTTGCAGTGATAGAGATGCCATGTCTCAGGAGGACCCCTGATGTTAGCACAAGACAAAAGCTGAGAAGTAATGGCACCAGAAGCACGCTGCAAACAAAAAGCAGCTGCAGGCTGCCCTGAGAGGACCGGAAATGGTGCTGAGTGGGAGGTACCTGTGTATCATCTTTCATAAAAAAGGAATGAAAAGTTCTCTAAGACCTCTCCATCTAGGCACAGTAAAAAAAACCCATATCCATACAATATTAAAAACAAAACCATCAAATATGACATCAACATATCTAGGCTTGTGACTATGCAGAAACCCAAGGCAATAGCTGGGAAGATGGCAAATGAAAACATTTACCACATTCATTGACAGCTAACTTTTCAGGAATTTCTGAAGTAGCATTTTATTCCAGACTGCAACAGCCTCTTACAATCTAAAATGAAAATTATTATGATCATAAAAATATTTCAACTGTTTATTACAATAATTTTCAGATTTCTCTACTTGTCCATGACATAACATTTGGTTGGATCACAACAAAACTCATGATTTGATCTTGGGCTTGGCGCTAATCCTCCACTGGTACAAGCTGAACACAGGTTTATCAACATCAATGTGTAAATATGGGAGCAAGATCTTTATATGGACTTTTTATTTTACAGATCCCAAACTTTTGCTGGATGGTACTCCAGAGTTGGGAGGAGAACATCTACAATTGGTGGAAGTACAGTACAGAAATACAACAGAGCATGTCAATCAATCATCATGGCTAGGCTTCGTGAACGAAGATAAGGGAAGGACACTACCCATGCTTGCTGCAAACACACTGATAGCTAAAAAGGCCGATGCGGGATAGGCAAGTCTGGTTGCAAAGGGCACAGTGGAAAGTCTCCTTAGGCGGTACTGGCAAGGCGCGGTTCTTTCTGCATTGTCTTTTCTCCTCGAGGCTAATTCTACGTGCGTTCTCAAAGGAGACAGCAGCGTCATGAATGGTGTGTCTCCATGTCTCCTGACTGGAGGCCAGGATGGACCACTGATGGTAGTCAATATGGCCAAAACCGAGGTATTGTTTCAGGGAGTCCTTGTAGCCTCTTTCTGGGGCTCCTCTGTTGCGGGAGCCGGTGGCGAGTTCACCATAGAGCACAATCTTAGGGAAGTGGTGATCCTCCATCCTGGAGACAGCGCAGCTGCGTCCTCAGCAGCATGGCCTCAATACTGGTGACCCCTGCCTGTTCAAGGTCAGTGACATTGGTCACGTAGTCAGCCCAGTGGATGTTTAGGAAGTATCATTTCTTCGGATGGTAAGACTGACAAAGAAATAGACAACAGGTTAGCAAAGGCATATAGAGCTTTTGGAAAACTCCATAAAAGAGTCTGGTGCAATAAACACCTGAAGTACAAAGATTAGCATCTACAGAGCCATTGTACTGTCTACCCTTTTATATGGATCTGAATCATGGGTCATCTACCACCACCACCTGCGACTCCTCGAATGCTTCCATCAGCGCTGCCTCTGTACAATCCTAATAGAGCACGCACAAGTTGTAGAAATACAGGGAATTTTGAGGTCTATGTTCTCTGTAATTTACTGGACAGAACTTAATGTGAAACCCTACAGACTACCTCAGGACACTCTAATATTTGTTTCTCTTTTTGTTTTCTTGTTGTTTTTCTTTCAACATACTGATTAAAAATAGGAAAATTGAATCACAGAATGGTTCGGGTTGGATGGAACCTTAAAGATCATCCAGTCCAACCCCCTGCCATGGGCAGGGACACCTCCCACCAGACCAGGCTGCTCAAAGCTCTGTCCAACCGGCCTTGAACACTTCCAGGGAGGGAGCATACACAGCTTCCCTGGGCAACCTGTGCCAGTGTCTCACCACCCTCACAGTAAAGAATTTCTTCTTAATGTTCATTCTAAATCTACCCGCTTCCAGTTTAAAATCATTCCTTCTCGTTCTATTGCTACCTGCCCTTGTAGAAAGATAGAGAGAAGGAAAAAAAATAGTTAATATTACTTTCCCCTTCTTCTTTTCAAGGAATGGGAAACAAAAAGCAACACAAACTAGTTAACATTTTAATTATGTCAGAGCTCTTTTGAGCCTGGATATACTGCATCAGGACTCGGCTAACTTAGAAGAAAACTTTTTTTTACTTTTTTTTTTTTTTCTTTTTTCCTTCTTTGGTTTACTATTTCATATTTATGTTACTTCCTTGTAAACATAAATAAAAATTAAATAATTGCAGCTATATTTACTTTCCAGTTAAAGTCATTATGCCTGTAAAGAGCAAATATAATATGTAACTTTAGAGAGAACCTTGAGAAATAGGAATAAGAAGACTGACACTATAAAGATACTCAAAGAAATTATTAAGGAAGCAGTATGTTAAGCATCTAAAACATCATACAACTTTTTATATAAAGAGACGGATTTGTCAAGAACAAATCTGTATCAATCCAGCTCAAATTCATTCTCTGACAGGGCTACAGAAAATGGAAAAAAATAGATGCACTATTTTGTTACTTTAACACATTTTTTAAAGACAGCAGAAATCATATTCTATAACCAAAATAGACAAAACCAATATAGCCAATGACTTTTCAACTTTTCCTCATTTATGGATCAATAACTATTTTTCAGAAGAGGTAGGAGCACACTAAATTTTACATTTATAAAATTACTGATTTATATTGCCTGTTGCAAACTCTTTAGAAGCAGTGGGTGCTGTCCCTCCCCAGAACACAGCTGCGTGATGACATTACAGTTGCCTCCACAGCCACCAGTGCACATCTGAGCATCAACAATTTTATGTCAAATCAAGGGCCCACTTCAACCAGGGAATGTCTTCTAGGCTTGCTCCTATTAAAAACTTCCATTTATTACCTAGATAGCAAAATAATGAGACTCTGTGCAGGCCACCAAGATCTTTGCAAGTACTTGGACCACTGGTTCAGAATCCTAAATGATCTTGACAGACACCCTGAAATCAATAAAATTATATTTAACAATAAAAAAGTCATGCCACATAAGAGGATGGGGAGAAAACTGACTAAAATAAAGTGAGGAATAACAGCTTAGTCAGCTGTACCATTCAAAAAAAAAAAAGAATGTGGTATTTAGAGTGGGCTGCAAACTGAACATCAGCTCACAATGTGATACTGTTCCAAAAGAAGGATTAAAAAAAAGTCACCCTGAAACAACACTAAGAGGAGCATCACTATTGTGTCCACTTCTATTTTTTTTTCCATTCCATTTCTATATAGCTTAAAAATCTGTCCTTCCCTCATCTGTTTTATAACAGCTTTGCCATAGACCACTCTTCCTTCTTTACAACTTGGCAAGGAGTTCGGGTAAAAATAATCATTTTTGTCAGTTAATTCCAAGCTGAAATCTGCACCAACTCTTTGTTTTGGTTTCACACTGATAATGTGATTCAGAAGCACTAACAAAATCAGTACCATGCTCAATTTTTCATTTACCCACCTCTGACTTTGGAAGCCCGATCTCTAACAAAACCTTTTCATTATATCAGTGTACCTCATCCTGAGTTAACACTGCACATCGGCATCAGAAGTGGTAGGTGAGCATTACTGCTGAATGAAATCACCATTTTAATGAAAATGAGCTTATTCTATGCTTCCTTTACAGGTGCTTTTTGCTGTCTCCACAGTTGGGTTTATGCACAGGTTAGTGGTTACATTCCCAATCAAGTTGATATTATTAAAAAATAAACCGTGAAAGAGATGAAACAATTAATGATTCTTCAAACACAAGGCATGTATATTTTCTGTCAGAAAATCATACAAAGGAAGACTGATTTCTTGCTAGCATTTGATTTAAATTACATGGTCTGCATATAAGAGCACAGACTGGCCTTCACAAACAGACCTTTTTCTCCAGAGCTTTATTATGACAAGAGAAATTACCTGCTTCTTAGGTCTATACCACAATTTACATTAGTAGCTGCTGGGACAAAGAGAAATGAGAGATGCAACAAGAATGGCTGAGGCTTCTCTCTCTTCTCTCTCCCTCCCTTCTTTTTCATACACTGGTGTTTGATGGAGCATCAGATTAGAAATACTCTCTATCTGTATCTTTTAATACTTGTCCAGGTTGTCATCATTAAAAACTGAGGCTTCAAAGCTATCATTAAACCTTGGATAAAGCTCAGATGTAAATATTTCATGCTGTAAATTTATATGTCATTGTCAGATCCGCTGTATATATAAATCACCTACCAATGTCATAAAAGAAGAAAGAACTGTCATCTTTTTCACAATCACATTAAAGATTTCCTGCATGTTCCTAGAAGACTGATGGAGAAACACATGATGGCTATAAGACTACTTTCTGCTCTTCCCTATAAAAATAAAATGAAATCGACTGGTACTACCAAAGAATCACCCTTTATTTGAGTAATGGTATATACCCATAAACTTATTTTCACTTGGCCACCTGCCATATCCTTACTTATCCTTGCATTTGTCTTGATCAGAAGTTTACTGTACTTTCATCCGAAGACCTTTAAAAGAGTGCTTTTTTCCTTTCTGGAAAATATTTTATAAATAAACTTTCTTAATTATAATTATGAATTAACATACATGGACAACATGCACAGCAGGGTATCCGCATGTATTTGAAACTTTGATGCTAATAATGTGATAAGTGAACTTGAACAAATAAGAAGATATAATCAAGAGGTCGGCAAGATACCACCATGATCAGTGTTTGGCAGTATGTATACAGCATACTGTCCAAAACGCAATCTGTTTTATACCAAAAGCTACAGAAGTGCAACTGGCTTCTACCATGACAGCCAAATGCTAAAAAATTTTTGTGTTTACAAGCCAGTGTGCTCAAATAGTCCACGTAAGGATTTAACACTTGTTAACCTGAAGAGAAATATCATTGAGCAAATTGTGAACTAAGGTCACACTGACATGGTTCAACCATTAACAAAAAAAACTACCACGAACAATCTGAACCTTCCTGCAATGGAATGTTTGTAATGGATGTTTGTAGTACTGCATATGATTTTGTTATCAACTGTGTATGGCCTAGCAAAAATGTAGCTTTCTTTGCATTGAAAGCAATGATTACATCTATGACATTATAAATCAAAGAGCCTCAGTATCATATCATGTACCTTTCACCACCACACAGATTTATAGAAAATTGTATACTAAATAAAACAAAACCATCACCAGTATTTGGCAAAGAATTATTACCACAGATATAACACACATATTTTATATATTTACCTTCATGCAATTATTTTTTCAAGGACTCTGAGCAACAGAACTAGCAAATGTAGCTAGCTGACAGGTAAGGATGATATTTTACCCAGTAAGTAGATAGACGAGCCACTCTGCAGCTAGAGGTTTAGTAACTCTAAGGAAAAAAAAAAAAATTCCTCTCTGGAATGAGGACCAGAGACTGGCTTTTTTGACAAAGTCCTTGTACAAGTCCCCATAAGCCTTGTGCTCAGAACAAAACAAAGCATAAAGACTCATGCCCAAATATATGGGAAAATGCTGCTGCTCACCTTCTCACTCCTGTATTCTTATGGCATCTGCTTTAAGTCCTCAGTCAGCCAAGAGATCTAAGCAGTATCAGCCACTTCCACTCCTGCTCTTATTATCAGTATACCCAGGATTTCGAAGTGCAGATGTTTACTCTTGAAATCAAAGCAGCATAAGTGTAGCTGTATGCAGAGTGTTATGAGTTTATTCATCCATTTAAAAATAAGGGTTTTTTCGTAACAATGCGTTACTGAAATATTTTAATTTGTCCATCCACACAGCTATTTTGTTTCAGATGACTGCAACAAGCATGGCTATACTCCATAAGAGCAAATATATACTTAGCTCAGCATGGCCAATAGTGAATGCTAAGGGAACTGTATGACGATAAGGCAAACACATAGTAACTCATCCCAAAACAGTTTTCCAGGTCCAGCGGTGATAGCTTATTTACTATCACTCAGGGGATTTTTCTTTTCCTCCTTGACCTGTCCAGTATGATTCTTGTTTGTTTGCTTTTGGAGTTTTGCTTTCTATTTAGCCGTTTATCACCCAAAAAATCTGTGGCAAAGAGTTCCAAGTTCATGTTGCATGAAGAACCAGCTATCTGTTAAACGATGCCCAATGTTTCTTGTGTGGGCACAACTAAGCAATTATGTGCTATTTACCCCCTTTTACTCCCCTCATAAGTCCTTGAAGCTTTCATTGCATCACATTTGTCTCTACACGCCCTTCCCACCTTATTTTTACTCCCATAGAAGCCTTTTTTAATCCTTCTGACCATTTTTGACACTCTTTTTGACCCTTTTATGATTCTACAATGTTCAATTTGAGATGGTAGAGTCAGAACTATAGGCAATATTCAAGAGGCAGCTGAAGCATGTATCTATACAGTAGGTTAATAATAATCTCTGTTTTGCCCTCTATTCCTTTATTAGTTATTCTAAACCACAATTCACTTTCCTTTTTTTTGCTGGAACAAGATAGTAAAGTCAATGCTGTCATTTAGGACAACACCAGTATCTTGTTCTTGAGCAGTAACAGTCTGTTCAAAGCCTATCATTTTATTTAAGATATTTTTGCCCCCAGGATGCATCATCTAGATTGAGTTTCATCTGCCATTTTATCTCCCAGTTACTCAAGATCAATCTACCTCTGCTAAAAATACTGAAGTAACCCTTAGCTCATTCTGCTTCGTAGACTGTCCCCACTGGCAAGGATGTATTCCCAGTCTGGCACCAAGCTTATCTCCCTGACGGAACCAACAAGTCATACAATCAGAGCAACAGCAAACCATGGGAGATATTACCACCCTGAATATCTCAGTCCATAAAAGTGAACAGTGACATGGCATCTGATGCATAAAAACTATTAAGTAGTCCTACTATTAAAGCTGAGGCCAATATGGAATTTTATTAAGCTATCTGGAAGCAACACGTTTTCTTTTCTGTGGAAAGACTTTTAGCCTATCTAGGTTAAAAGCAAGTCTTGAGACACTGTCAAATCCTTTCTACAGGATGAGAACTGTAGTTCTCCAGCAGCTGTACTGATGTACAATCAATAGTACATACACATACTGAAATATACAAAGATGAGACTGCCAGAACTGTGGGGTGGGTGGAATTTTATTGTTGTTGTTGTTGTTTTGATGTGAGGAGCAGCAGTTGACTGTTTACTCAGTCTTTGCCAACAGTGTTGAACTTCCGCTTTTCTTTAATCCAGTGTTAATCCAATATAGTGTCCTGAAAATAACAGCTACTTTATCTTAGCAGTATTGTATCAAGATACAATAATGAAAGTGGCTCCCTGATTTTCTCCCAATGTTTTTCTTCTCACACTTTTTACCCTACTCTAGCAGTACCCATCAAGTGTGTTAAAGACAACTGCAGTCAGTCAGAACACTTCAAAAAAGTGAACTGAATATTGTTTCTTGATTCCTCTGATCTGCAGCCTTGAGCGAATTATTGTAACAGCCCTGTATAATGTTTTCAATAGGAAATTTTTATTGTATTTCAGATATTGTAAGACTCATTCAATGCAGAGGCCCTTGATCAAAGAGCACTTTATAAATACAAGGGCTTTGATTTTACATTGATTTCTTTCTCACAAAACCCTATTGTAATCAGTGGAACCGCACCACTGTGAAGGCAGATCAGAGTTTCTCCTAGAGTACTTTTTTTATTATTTATTCTAATCTGATAATAAGTATTCTAGATATATTAGTCACCAATGACTTTAAAAGCTTCCCCCTCTCCGCGCTCCAAAAAACCCACATTCATAAGCAATAAAAGATAGTGTTTACTACGAATATAATCAACTGGGCAGAAAACAAAAGCTAATGCTTGAGCTCTATTTCTATGAGGTTGCTTTTTTCAAGTTTCTATACTAAAACTCTTACTCCTTTTGTTCAGTAAAGTCATCATTCCTAATTACATTTATCTTACTATAGCACATACACACTCCTAAGGAAGGTCTTATTTAAGAAGAAGTATAGCACTTCTCAACAACCTATTTGGCTCCTCAGAGAGGTAGCTGAGGAGCTTGTGATAACTCCTGTCCACCATTCAAATCCAACAGAACAGTCTCCAGCTACTACAGAATGAAATTAATATGCAGCAAATCCTTTAAAACAACGAAAACACACAACCTGAGAAACTGGTCAAATCATCAAATCCCATTCCCAGTGCATATGGCATTGCACACTTAAATACATTAACTGTCACTGTAAATTAGGACACAATGAGCATCTCCTGCATTTAGTTGCTCTTTGAGCAAGAATTTTTTTTCCTGAGATAAATTAGTAAGTGTAGCTTTCATAAGTATTTCTAGCTCAGTTGATAGTGAAATGAACACTGACAGGAATCAGCGATTGAAATGTATTTTTAAATACTGGAAATTTTTTTTTAAGCTTCAGCTGAGCAGCATTCCTCACAGTGCAAGTCAGCTTCCAGCTGTCCCATGTGAATGCAGAAACAATGAGACAGGAAAACTGTTTTCTGCAGTGCATCATGCCAAGCTAAGTCTGTCCATGCTAAAGCCAACAGTAAACTCAGTGACTTAAAAAGGCAGCTAGAGTCATAGCCAGGTACAGTGCTTCTTACTTGAAGAGCTAGAAGAGGACTGGCTAGCTTTCCTTTGATTGCTCAGGTCCATCTCATTCCTGCATTTGCCTCCTCTTCTTCCAAAGTCAGAAATGTGTTCATCTCCCATAGCTTCCAGGAGAAATTCTTCCCAGTGCAACAGCCTGCAAATCTAACACCTACTAACCTGGGCTTTATTTGGCATGTTGTTTAAAATACAGACAAGAGAAAATCTAGAGCAAAATTAACATTAATCAGAACATATATTGAACCACTGACTCTAAATAACGTAGCTAGCAAGGCTGATAATTCTGTTAGCAAGAAACAGAAGACATTAGAAGCATTCCTCACAAACCCGGAGACATCCACATTGCAGGCAGTTACCCACCCTCCTCACCTCCCTCAGCATGCCCTGCATTCAAAGGCTCAAGAGAGCCACACAGACACCTTCTCTCTGTAAATAACACGTGCAAGAGAAATTCATACTTTCTTTTCACGTCCCAAACCAGGCTTTGGCACACCTTTTCAGGGATGATTCTACATTCCCCTACAAGTCCATTTTCAAATACAGCTGCCACAGCTCTGCACCATCTTTCTAAGGCCTCATCCAGAGATACCAAAGCAACTATGCACTCTTCATCTTACATCATGTTGTTAAGCTCCTATGCTTCCCAATTTCCACATATTCTATGCCCAGGTGAATTTTTGTGCCTGCACAGATTTGGAAGGATGCTTCCTCTCCCTCCTTATGTCCTTTGAGGAACAAAAACAAAGGAGAAAAGCATGGAAACATTTACAGTACTGATACCTAACTACAGATGCCAGTAGGATATTTATCAGCCATTTAAATGAATACCACACATCACACTGAATCCCTCTTTAGTTCACATTTAACTGTTCTTTTTGAGGCAAAAATGTAGCCAGAAAAATGGAAACGAGGCACATTTCTGTGGAAAAGCTGTATTAATAAATGCCGATAGCTTGCCCCTTCAAGCAATCTGGGAGTGCGCTTGTTCCCAGGGCTGGATAAAACATAACCTATGTGTTTTCCACAATTTCTCATCCTAAGATTTAACATTCAGCAGGCTGGTGTGCAATTTTTCAATAAGTCATAAGGTACCTTTTCTGCTTCCCAGCTGAACGGTGACAACCACTGAAAAAAAAAAATTAATAACTGATAGCAAAACATGAATAGCAAATGCTCCTGGACATGTATGAATGCTGATATTCACCTTCTGCTGCTGACATTTGCTAATCAGTGTATGAAAACAAAGAAAGCACGTTCATATCAATAGCTACAGACAGAAAGGAAATGGAATAAGGTTAATGGCATTAACGAACAATCCAGAATGCCAATGAATGCTCAAAGACAAGGCACTTTGCACCCTCAGTATTTTATTTATAGAAATCCTTCTTCCAATTGATGCACTTTTATGGGGAGAGGAAATTTGGTTGCAAGTTCGGTTGTAAAAAGTTCGGTTCGTTCATGGAGTTGCATGCTATTTAATGCTGAGTTTAGAATGGAGATTTTAAAGTTTTCCAGTAAGTCTGCAGTCTACCTAGTTTTAAACAAAGGCACTTAATCCAATCTGCATATGCTTTGGCAACTGCATTAAATTTCAGAGCACAAGTATCCAGGAACTACTCATTTTTTTGTATAATTTATGAGTGGACTTTGGTCCTTATTCTGATGCACTGAAACCATTCCTACATGTATGACTCTGATCACAAGTTCTACTTCTCTGCTGTTACTCACAGTTGCTGATGAGAAGTGTAAATGAACAGCTC
>NW_010167083.1:50165-88796 GCF_000695765.1 Mesitornis unicolor
AAAGCTTGATTTCAGTTTGTTTGGTTTTTTTTTATTTCAGTTCATCTATATCTGGCTAAAGACTAGTTAACCCTGATAAATTAAGCAATCTTTATAAAATCAAGTTCAGTACCCAGGAAGCAAAGTGAATTGTCTATGAAGTTACAATACTTGACAACATGACTATTATAGAGAAATACAAGTGTATACATTTATGCTCCTATGAATATTATTTTAGCTGGTGGATGAATGGAAGTCATTCCTCACAGGGAAAATTCAAAGGATAGTAAAAGCGAGCTGTGGGCTAAACCCTGAACATCTTTCCTCATATTTAAGCTATAAATAGTCTCAACAATACAGTAGAAATATTTGAACAGGTAATAAATTGGTGCTAGCTTTTCCAGGGCAAGCCTGGACATTCACATTCAGGGACAGTACGCTTGCAGACACAGTGATCTAAAAACATGTCATGTGCTAAGTGACAGACCATATGCTTTGCCTAGAATAGGAACTTTGGCTTGCACAAAGGACTTGAATTAATGCATCAAGTAGGTGACAAGCTTTTAAACAGATGTATACATCAAGCTTCTCATAACCAAGCTGTCATCCTCAATTACGTTTTGTGGAGAAGTCCCCCAGAGAAACATAACTTTGCTTATTAAGTCCAGCATATTTGCTACACCCTGCCGCAGAAGATTGCCTCTATTTTTTTTAATGTATTTCCATAAAACACACAAAGTAACTTGGATCAGTGTTACTGGCAATACCTGTGCTCACTCTCTCTCTATCTATTTATTTATTTATTGATATGTGTGTCTGAAACCTTGCAGAAGCTGAATAACTGTGTATATCAGGACAGCTTCCCTAGCATCAGAGTTGAAGCGAACTGTTTACTAGAGATTCAAATACTGATTAAGAGAGAATTTTTATGAGGTAGGGAAGTATTTACTTTTTTACACTCTTCAGGCTGCAGCAAACAGGAAGCTGAAAATAAAACTGAGGGATAGCTGAAGACACTCTGAAAAGCTACGTGATAGAGAACGAATGGTACAGATCAGACCATAAGGTCTGACCATAGAGCTGGCAAATGTGGGGAGGGACCTCTTCTTCCAGAGGTAGCATATGCCCTGTAAGACGACTCATGGCAGTAATGCCAAAAAAAGAAAAGAAAAAAAAAAAGAGGAGGGAAATCTATAATGGGCATGAATTATCTAGAAACACACGCACTATTCAGGGCATGAATGCTTCTCTGAATGACAGCCACCAGTACAGTACAGCAAAGATCCTCATGGTAGTCAGAAAAAGCAGTGTTAAGTGCTATTTGCAAGAAAACTAGAAGCAATTTTGGAGTACTGTCTAGCTAACACAAAAGAGGTGTTAAAACAATGGTTCTTCAGCTCAACCAGATTTACTGTCTCAGAGTAAAAGATTACCTTCGTGGACTGGACAAAGCATTGCTGGGTGATTTTTCTGTTCTAATGCATGCACAGAAAGCAATCTTCCCATCAAAATGAAAGCACACTAAGAAAGGGCCTTTATACGGCACAGTGCTCTCATTTTCGAGGTGAATACTGGGAGACTGATGATGTGCTGGTGTGAAATGTCAAGGAAATACAACTGTTAACCTTCTGTAGTTAATAAATACTTCTTATGCAGAAGCAGACATACAGGATACACGTCTTCAGAGAATCCCAAGAACTGAGATCAGCACTGAAGGCAGATCATTAAAATTTACACTATTTGCATGTTGGGTTTTTTTGCTTTTTGTTTTCTTAGTAGCCTTAAGAAAAAAAGACAAACTGAATTTAATTAAACTCTTCCAAGAGCTTTATTATCTATTTTTAATAAGAGCATGATCACCTATTAGGCTGTATGTGAATATTCACCATTCTTTACTTACTGACGGGGGGAAGAAAAAAAGAATGTAAGATAACGTCCCTATTATCTGCCTGAATCTACAATCCCAAGGTCATTTTTCAAGTACATAATTAGAACACCTTTCCCCCCTCCCCTGCAAAACAGGAGTTTGATCAAAATAGAAATAATACACTGCTGCCAGCTTTCAGATGGTATTAGCATAGATTTTTTGTCTTAAAGTTTTTGAGGAGCTTAGTAATTAGGCTCCATTATCATTATGATTAGAGCTTTGAGTTGTTATAATGACTTATGTCTGTACAAATCACGTGTTAATAGAAATGACAACTTATCTTTGCCGTCCAAATGAAGTATTACAAACTGCCAGCTACCAAAGACAACTGTTACAAGGTCCAGCAATGAGATTCTTCTGCATCAAAGGCGAAATTTCCTAATTCACCTGAAGGATCCGATGTCCCTAGTCTTGATAGATGTGAACAGGCATTACCAAACACTAATACTCCTCAAATACAAATCAGTCAGACTTTCATCTCTAGCAAATTGAGATAAGATGAATGCAACACCTCTGTATGCCACCAGGGCTGTGACACCTTCCGCCTTGATGCATCTTCTGGGGAGTGCCCCTGCTTTCAAGCTTACCTTTACCCAAGCCACACACCAAGCAGCCTGAATTATGAATATAAAGATGAACTGCAGCAACTTAGGTCCCACCATGCAGCAACACATTTTGCCACGTAAACTACAACTTTGAAGTACCTTAAGAAAGAATAAGATGCTCATCAGATGATCTGAGTACACAGGAGACTCCTAACACCTGTGCTGCATGATGCAGTTATGTATGAAAAGAGCAGCTTTCAATAGAAATAGCGCTACAGTTTTGAAGCATTAATGGTAATCTTTTCAGTGAGCCCATGCTAAAACAAACATTGAGTTAGTTTTACATTATGACACTAAGGGCTGGACTCCTCTAACTGGCTTGAGCCTTCACCCAACTCCTTTCTGCCAAACAGGCGGCCCCCCAGATACTGCCACAGCCTCACACACTTCTGTGCTGCAAACACCAGCCCAGGTTCAAAGCTGAGGCGGTGTGAAGAGAGAGTAAAGTCTACCAAGGCTTATTGACAGAATATATCTGACACATGCAGACCAGAGCAGGTGCTCTCTGACTTTTCCTGAAGCATCAGAACATCTTCACTTGACTGAAGCATGGTGTTACAGCACAAAGCCAGTTTCTTGTAGTTGGAGACCTTCATCTGGCGTATCTATCACCAGCACTGGATCTCCAGTCACTGCATTTGCTCAGCAAGAGAGATGGAGCATCTCTGAGCAGAATAATTCGTCAGTCGCTCTCATAGCCACAGTAAAGTCAATCACCCACACCACAGAGGAGGGCGGGCTCTGGCTACGTCAGACACAGTAGCAAGGTACCAAAACCAGCTTAGACTAGGGCCATCTTCTTTGTGCACCCTATGAGCTCTAACACAAGACTCTTGGAGGGGATCAAAATCTTTTATGGAGTGCCAAAGTACCATCCAACTGCCTTAAGAAAAATATACGGTCTTTAAATCTATTCTTGGTGGTGGCGACTGATCATGTCAAGGGGAGAACATCCTGTACGCAGTAAAGATTCACCTATAGAGAGAGAACTTTTTCAAATCTCACCATGCTTCTCACAAAAAAAAAAAAAAAAAACAAACCCCAAACCCAAAAAAAACCCACCAAACAAGCAAAAACATCACCACCACTGCAAAACCAACTCACCACACAGCACAATTCTAAGCAGATATTTCCCACACAAAATCAGAAATGCTACATCTTTCGATTTGAAAAAGTCCCTTTATTTGAAAGCCTATTTAGAAGTGAAAGTATTTTAAAACCCAAATCACAGCAACACACATGAAATTACAATCGACCTCAGAACATTTATTCTCTTAATTATCAACAATTCAGAGAACGAAGAAAGCTTGTTGTCATTCTAAGCAGGTATAGTGATTTGTTTGTCTTTTTGCCAACCAAATGAAAAACAACGAGGTGATTTTTTACTTTATTCTACCTTCAATGCTATTAATGAAGTGTCTTGAAATCCTGAAAGCTTTCTTTGTTACTAAATATTCACACTGTCCATGAAATGAAAGAACATATTATCAGAAATAATAGGTAGTGTGCATGCCAGCTGTGGATGAATCAGAAATTACTTTTACTTGTAGTTCCTGGTAATAAATCTCCCCTCATATTTTCCAATAAAAAAAAGTAAATTACAAGTCTTGCAAACACACAAATTTTCATGTACCTTCTGCAGAGTGTATTTTCAGCAAATTCAAGACAACCAGTTGAGGCCATATTCACCTGTCTCTTTTAGTGTCTTAAATTAAATGAACCATATTTAAATCACGCTTACTGAGAAAACAATCTAATCCCAATCTAATCTTTATATTGACAGAAAACTCACAGCATTTGTTTCTGTATCCAAAACCTCTCCTCAAACATTTCCTTTTATCATGTCCCCATCTTCTTGCTTTCTCACTCCCCTCAGCCACAAGAACAAGTTGTACTTCTTCAGGGTGAAATGAAACAGGGGTTTCAAACCCCAAGTCATTATGAGATTGTATGGAAACTTAACATAATTGCTCTTTCCTTCATGAAGTGATAAATTGGAATTTTAATTTTTTTGAGAGCGGGAGGGATAGGAGGAGGAAGGAGAGACATGAAGGCATATTATCATAAATGGTAGTTAATGATTTTCTAATTAACGTTACAGGTCTCAATTTTCAGTTTTAATTGTGCCTTGCCCTACTTGCAAGTTTACCCTCTCTGTTTCTGCAGTGTACAACTGTACCTCCAATAACTGTAACGTATCAGTTGAAAAGCAGTTATGGAAAGCAGACCCTGATGCCTATTAATTAGATAATTACTATTGCTTCCCCCCCAAAAAAAACCTCTCAAATGGGATTAACACACTTCCAGGAGTCAGAAACCTCTCATGCCACTGATATTTCTGTTTCACTGTTACCTATTTAGTTACTAATTACATTTTAATCACTAAAATTGTAATTGCAAAGAAAAAACAGCTCTATTCAGAGAAACACTGATGTTCTGAAAAGCTCATTCCTTCATAACTGTCCAATCTAGAACCTCTCCACAAAAGAGATTCATCCCTGGTACTTACACTGCTTATGTCAGCACTGAAAAAAGATGCAAATGATGTAAAAATTTTCCCAAAGTCCTTTTTTGTTTGAGAAAATAGTGTTCAGGCCAAGAAAAGTTTACACAATCATTCTTAGGAGCTTGCACTCCCCTTCCTTTGGGGAACACAGCACTGCAAAATGGTGGCAGAAACTAAAAGACGACAAAGCACAGTAAACTGAGGTATTGCACAACCCGGACTGAACTGCTTCCCCTGAAGGAAGGTGCACAGACCTGTGTTCACTCAGCCCATGTTCTCAGCCAGTTCTTCCTTTATTACTGTTTCTGCATAAGTGTATGCTTGGAAAGCCATTTTAACACTTGCAAAAAGAAATATAAAGTTATTTTAACAGAGACACGGGGGAGCAAATAAGTTTCTGCTTAGTTGCTGGGGGTGGCCTTTCTGAGAAAAGAGGAAAAAGTTGATGGAGATACCTCAAGTCATCTTAGAAGATCACACCCACACCCATCAGCTGGATCAAGGCTGCAAGACATTTTTTTTTCTCTAATTGCATTCATTAAATGAGATCAGAAAATAATGTTAAGTCAATAAAAAAATAGCTAGATGTCCTGGTTTGAGCTAAATAGAACTAATTTTCAGCTCAGTCTCTTCTAAGTGGTTGTACTTGCTGAAACTAACGACATGTTTATCCAGACAGTGTGTACTTCTACAAGTGATAATGACAAGGCCACTGTCTCACCATGGGTGCCGTATCTGCACCTACGGGGAGAAGCAGACCCAAAACTGACCAATGAGGTATTCCATCCCACATATGTCATAAAAGCTGAGGGATCATGAGGGTCTTGACCCTTCCATCTTGAACCCTTCCTTCCGTCTCGATCCTCCTCAATCCTGCAATGGCCAAAGTCCGAGCGGAACCCTGCTGATTCGTCTTCCTCTGATCCTGATTTGTGTGTCCTGCATCCTGCTCCCATCTGCTGCTGAGTTCAGTCTGGGACTTTTCCAGTGCCCTGTTCCACAGAGCCTCTGGTGACGTATTTGTCATTGGGGGAGGGTGGGGGGAGGATTTTATATTGGTTTTATATATATATATTTGTACATATTTGTATATATTCCATTATTTTCCTATTTACATTACTATCCTGTAGTATTAGTATTGTTTTATTAAATCTGTCAGTTTTATTTTCCAACCCATAAAGTCTCTCTCCCTTATTCTCTTTCTCTTCCCTTCTGGGAAGAGAAGAGGGGTTAATAGAGCACGTCTGTCCAGGATTCAGTGACCGGCTCAGCCCTAAACCACGACACTAGATTAAAAATTTTTGGGGAAAATGCGGCATTAGGAATACTAGACATACTTCAGACTAGTTCAGTAACATAGTGCAACATTCACACAGTTAATGTAAATGCTAACTATCAAGTAAAACTGAAGCACATATTGTAAGGAGAAGCATAATTAGCTACCAACATTAAGGCTATGCTAAACCTAGCATCTTTTTTTCTTTCCTCTAGTGGATTTTAACATGGTCCCTGGGTCATGGTCAGTATTAACTTATTATTATTATAATTCGTAACCAGAAAAATCCTCAACCTACCTTCAACATCCAGCCACAAAAAACCTACTTTTTGCAGCAGCGCTGAACTGTTACATACTTATAACAGAAGTGCAGATAACATTTTCATGGGTTTATGACAAACAAGAGTCCTAGCTGAATGAAATCAGAGTCATTCTCTGTCTTCTTCTTCTCTAAGACTTTATTTCATATATATTTTATTTTGCATTTGAGAGAGAGAAAATATACTGTTGTCATGGATCTGGATACCAATTTTGTCACTGACCTTTCGTTATTCCCCAGTTCTTCAGCTTCTGGAGTCATGCAGGCTCTAGAAACAAAGAACCACCACCACCAGTGAATCACCCTGGATGCAAACAATGGAGCTGCCACAGCACAAAGTGGCACCCTGAGCTGAGGTCTCCAGACCAGAACTTCTGGTGGGCACAGCCTGGCTCCCAGCAGGGAGATTGACATCATCCCAGGCAGGCACCATTTAAATACAGTCCTTGGGCAGAACCAAGTCATTCTATCTCACAACTTCTCCTTTCAGCATATTTACTGCTTTAATTATCCTTATACAGCTTGAACCCAATTTAGTGGAGGTGATTCCGAGATGATAGCACTGCACTCTTCAGTGGGGCTACACTGTTTACCCACAGTAAAATCTTCTAGCTTTATATAGAATCACAGAATGGTTTGGGTTGAAAGGGTCCTTAGAGATCATCCAGTCCAACCCCCTGCCATGGGCAGGGACACCTCCCACCAGACCAGGTTGCCCAAAGCTCTGTCCAACCTGGCCTTGAAGACCTTCAGGGACGGGGCATCCACAACTTCACTGGGCAACCTGTGCCAGTGTCTCACCACCCTCACAGTAAAGAATTTATTTCTAATGTCCAGTCTAAATCTACCCTCTTCCAGTTTAAAACCATTGCCCTTTGTCCTATTGCTACCTGCCCTTGTAAAAAGTCCCTCCCAGCTTTCCTGTGGGCCCCCTTCAGGTACTGTAAGGCTGCAATAAGATCTCCGCACAGCCTTCTCTTCTCCAGCCACAACTCTCTCGGACAGTCCTCCTAGGGGAGAATTCCTCATCTGGATTCAAATGGATCTGCTTTTGCTATTGTCCAAGTCCAAAAATATGCCAATTGCACACATAAAGCACTATTTCTCCATGTCCTGCTGTCTCCATCTTAACTACTCCCCTGAGCCTAGAACATAAATATTGTTCTCCTAAGTCCAGGTCCATATGTGAACATTATTTGTGAGGCACTGCAAATCATAATTGCTGGAGATAGCTTTTTTTCCTTGCAGATTGACATTCCAAATGTATTTAAGAGTCCACTGAGAAGCATATATTGTTAGAAAAATTTACTTACCTTATACTGTTAATTAGAAGTTTATAATTAAACTGGACAAATGAAAATGCACAATAAGCAGAAAATCTGCCATTGCCAGAAGCAAAGATGACTTAAATAGTCCTTTTTCCTCTTTAAAGCCTGTGGCTGGTAATTAAACTGGGATATTTGAACGTGAACACCAGTTTAGTTTTTTAATTATTCCATTTCATCAGTCCTACCAAAACCAGCATTTACTGAATGCAAACTTCATCTTTTTTCCCTGTAAATACGCCAGCAGGAGAAAGAAAAAAAAAGTAGCAATGAGAAAGTCATACTTTACAAACACCCTAAAAACAAGGCAGTTACTAGGGGCAGATGGTGGGGCAGAATTGTCTGAATAAACTTTGAATATAGAGTCAGTTCAATACAACACCTTGAGTGAACCATTTCTTTTTCTGATGAAGCTGACAAGAATCTAGCAGGCTGGGTATCATCAAAATTAATTAACCATGAATGGACACATAACTGCTAAGCAAATGGGACTATTATAACATCCTGGGAGGCTTGGTCCATCCCAGTTCTGCTACATGCCCTTTTGCACCTTGCTGCATGAGGACTGGCCCTCTGGGCATTGCTGGCTGAAGAAAATAAATTGTCAATGCAGCAACACTACCTCAAACCTTGCATCAGAAAAATAAATGCTAACCCTTATGCAGACAAGGCATTGCAAGTACTTTTTCCCTTGTTTTCCTTGCTTTTACATTTCCCTACTCCAAAAGAGACACTCATTATCTTTCAGTTTGCACACCTGAGATTAAGAGACCCTCATTATTTTTCAGTTTGCACACTTGAGACTTTTTTAGGTAAGAAAACAATGTGTAAATTGTAATCTGTTAATGTCACCTAATTACAAACAGCAATCCAATTTTTACAAGTTAGCAGAAGCATCTCAGAACAGTATTTCTGATGCATGCATACTTCAGGCAAAGACACAGCAAAGCTAACACAGATTTACAAGGGTGAGAAGTTGTCACAGAAAACATCCAAGGAAATAAAATTATTCAGAATACTCTTGGAGAAAACAGTAATACATCGACATTCTGTCCAAGTACCTGTTTTCTAAACTATGCACGTGTACTCATTTCTATATGTACTACTGAGCTGACTAATTTATATTACAGGTAACACACATAATTACTTTGCTTGTATTCTCAATCAGAATAGCTGCTACTGGCACCAATCCTTCAGCTCCCTGAGCATTTCGTGATTCTCTTCTAAGCAAATGTATTGGTATTTATATATAACACCAAAACATTACTCCAACAAAACACTGCCTTGGCAGATTTAGGCACTCAATAATTACGCAATTCCAGAATTAAGATTACCTATGTGATTTTAATTTGCCATCCTTAAGCGCATGCTTTATGTGTAGCAAATTATCCCTCCACCAAAGCAGCCCATGCAGGCTACAACAGAGTCAGTTAAAAACAAAATATCCTATATTGTCATCCTTTTTCATACAGACTGGACTTGCACACATAGACTGCAGATACCATTACTGCACAACAAGCACTTTTCCAGCCATGGTAGAGACTGAACCTCTCTCTGGTGCTGTAGTTGGATGCCACAGAAAGGGGTGTGCTCTGCTGCATGGGATTCACAAGGGTAGTATGTGCCTGCTGTGGGCAAGAGGAGAAAGCATACGCACTGCCCACAGGAAAGAAGGTGGTAGGGAGAAAGGTTTAAAGAGACCAAAACAACTCGCCTACTTCCCAAACCCACTCTCTCCCATTAGCCAGATCAGCAGATTTATTCCAGTGGCCTTGCCTGCCCCATGGTTGGATACCTCTGCAACTTGATACTATCTCCAAGATGGTTTATTTTGTCCTCCTATGAGTATATTAAGCTGTTGTCCATACGGGTCATATCCTATTTTGTCGTAGTAGATAAGAGGTAAGGAGGGAGTGGAAAAGACAAAGGTTACCTGGAGGCAAAACTCTCCAGAATAGGTAAAGAAAGCTTTTAATCACCCACAGTATCACAGATGAGCATGAGCTACTAAGAATATCACAAGATGTTGACAAATAGAAAAAGTTTGATATCATTTGTTTTCAGTCCAGCTACAACTTTACTGCTCAAGGCTGTCAAGTACATTAAGTAGAAAAAACATAAACCCAGATAAGGATTCTTAAAAGAGACTTCAAAATTATTTCTGGCACAGATTAAATTAAAAAAAGCTGCTTCATCTGCTTTTTTGGAAGGCTAGGACACAAAGCAAAAAGACTCCTGACCCAAACTCAAAGCTTCCATTTCATGGGAAATCCAATACCTACGTACTAGTTTCCTTCACAGGTCAGAAGAAAGTGTCAGCATAACAACTTTTCACGGCTAAAAAACTTCTTGGAGTTTTGATTAGGAAATACTGAAACACTTTCTGCCAACAGGAAGGGAGTGGCAGGGGAGGAAGCAGAAGCAGGAGTGTTTCAGCATTCAAAAGACAGAATATTGCCTCAGTGTCAGTATCTCAGGAGAAGCTTATGAAAGCCACATCCTGTATTTCAGCCAAATTTCCCTGCTTACTTTTGTTTACTGAGCAGGTTATGGATGCACAATAAGCCTCTGGTAAGGGCTACTGAGCATGTTGAACATATTTGTCCCAATTTTAATTTAGTTAAATATTCCCACTAGAAATGCTGCCTTATTAGAGCACCCATTATAAGTTCATAATGATAAGTTAATGGGAAAAAAAAATCTACCCTAGAACGCAATTAAATCTTTTCTGTTAATTGGTGAAAAGCTGTAAAAGGAACTCTTAAATACATACTTGAAGACTCCATGCAAGATCATTGCCTCATAAACAGTACACATAAATTACAAGTTTAGCTTTTCTTCTGTAAGGAATGTAGGAGCTTGAAATGCCTGCTAGATAATGCAATTTGCTGCAAACTTTGACATACAAACATCAAGAAAGCTGGTCTGGTTTTACTAACAATTACCAGCACTTTTACTAGAAATGCAGAACATTTAACTTTGCCATTTGCTACAGCATCCTGCATTTTGTCACCCCAAACTGATTGATTACCATTGCCTGGACTCAGTCAAGAGGCAGCAATAAACTGCATTTATTAAATCCATTTATAGTCCTGTCAATTTACAGGTTAATAAAATAAAGGTGGGTGGACAGTGACCCGTAGCACTTGAAAGTCATTCACAAGCCAGGGAAAAGTGCTTTTTCCAAGCAAAGAAGGAATTAAGAAGTCAGTCAAGAACTGGAGATGGTACTTTATCTGTCAAAACAACATCCACATATCCAGAGAGATATCTGTAATTGAATGGGAATAGTTAAGGCAATGCAACCTTCTGGGGAGTGAATGTGAATATGCACAGTCCCTAAGGACTTTAAGAGAAGGCTCTAGAGGAAAGCTAATGTGTGCTTCAGCTCAGATTAATGTAACTGGAAACTAAGCATGCAGGCAGACCACGTACCTGCTGCTCAAGTATACGTGCATATGATTGCAAGTCTGAGCTTTTATATTTGATCTTGACATGACCAGATTATGTCACACACACTCCCCACTTGTCTTTATAAGCATCACTGATTATTTCTGATACAGCAAATATGATTTTATTGGGACTTTACTATATCAAGGAGCACCAAGGCATGCTTCCACATCAAAAGGCCCGATGATTCACATCAATACAACCTTGTATTAATTGATCTCACTAGGGAACTCCACAGGAGAGAGGACATATGCAGTGTCCTGTGTGTCTCTCACTATTTGAAAGCTACTGTTAAGGGGTAAGTTTCTCCCAGTGATGAGCTATAGAATGGGACAAGCTCTCTGGCAAGGGGTCCTGACAGTGCGAAGGGAGCTTTCCTCACTGAAATATGCCATTATGTGTCTATTTTGTACAACATCATAAAAATTATATAAAAATCCATTGTAGACTGTGCACATGCACAACTGCCTGACATAAAACTAATATTCTAAAGTATTAGACCACACAAAAATGACACAGAAGTACCTTTCTCCCAAAGCTTATGCAAATTGCTGGGGTTTTTTACTATTTCTTTCTTTCTTTTATTGCTGATCTGTACTCTCTACAGACACAATGGAGACATCATACAGTTCTGCAAGAGTAAGGTACATTTCCACCTCACTCCTGCATCACTTGGTGGTTAAAAAAGTTTTACCAAGAAAATCCTATTGGTGCAGTCTACAGTTCACAAAGAATCTACCTCAGTCATGTGATTCATTGTTCATTTACACGGAGGGTGAATCTAAAAAGTTGACGCATTTCATGCAAACATTAAGAAAACAAAATATCAAACCCTGCTATATATGCTTTACCTTGTGATTTTTCAGAGTATGTGCTATCTTAGGTTATCTTACTTACACATTTCAGTGAGTTTCCTGTAAACCTACAGAGACCAAGAAAATCACTTCATTGTATGCATTCAAGATGAAAATATTAGATTTTATTGGAACCAGGATTTTACTCTTGACTTTCATAAGGTTTTTCCTTGAGAGCATATTTTGTTCACGTTTAAAGGTCAGAGCTTACACCGAGGCATACATTGGATAAGTTATTTAGAAAATAGTGAGACTCCAATCCTTGTTTTGTAAAGCCACAACAAATATTTAAATTACTGAAAGAACATGTACATACACATATGAAATATAAGTTCTGCTTTTAGAATAACACTAGGTGACCTTTAACATGTTCTTAATCCAAGAATGTACTACAATATGTTTTTCAAGGGTATTTCTGTTTATTCTATTTTCATTTCCATGTCCTTTGCCCCCAGGACTGTGGCCTATTTGCTTCTTTTGGAGGAGTGAATCTGGACATTTATCTTGTATACTTATATTTTATCTACATACTTGTAAGTGGCATCCTCTTTTTTTTTGCCATTTGATGTCTGTTTTGGAGACTATTTGGAGACTATTTTGGAGACTGTTTGGAGACCTATTCAACTTAGGAAAAATAAACTGCTTTACCTTCAAGTTAAGAAAAGAAAAATCACAGTATAAAGATCAGCTACTGCTACTGAAGTCACCTCTGTGACTTACACCAGAAAAATATAAATCAGGACATTTCATATTTCTTTGGGAGCTGAGTCAGGCCTTGTGAAGTCAATTGTTGCTATAGCAACATATGAATCAGAGAGAAGATAACATGTCTGAATGCTGAAAATTAATTTACCTAAGATCATCCAATTGCTCTTTGATAGGATGTATATGCTTACTTGGAATGGAAAAATCATCATATTTTAATTAGTATGCATCACTTTCAATAACACTGAAAAAAAAAAGCCCTGTATAAAACAGTTGAGGCTAAAAAGAGTATCACCTAATGCACACTACCCTTGCACTTAGGGTGGTTTGACTTTTATTTTATAACCTTCCAATAACAAAGCAGTGAAAAGTGTAACACCTCTTTACATATTCTTTTTCTCTCTCTGCCATCAAGATACCAAATTAGATCCATATGTTAGGAATTTAAATAAGTCTACACCATGGCACACTGCAATAAACCTAATTAATCTGTAATGGTTTAGAAGTTTAACCATGGCTGTTAAGAAAAAACATTCAGATGCAAGAAATCTTTATTTCCATGCATTTTTAATTCAAAATAAAAATTTGCTTTGCCCTGAAATCAAAGATATCAGTTAATACTTGTTAGAGCCATAAAAATATACAAAATGGGAGGCAAAAAATAAGAATTTATATATTTGATTTAATCTTCAACAGATTTTGAAAAATACAAATTGCCCCAAGATGCAATCAATATGTTTGCTATATGGAATATTCATTGCAGTGAATATAATCCAGAATTTCCAGCCTAATTATCCAAGAGCTCTGAAACCACCTTTCTTCTGCTAAAGGCAGTACTTACAAGTTTCCAACCCACACAGACACAGTACAAAAACACAGCCTCAGACATTGTACGCTCCAGCCATACGCATTCTGGTAGCTGGGTCACACGCAGCCTGCTACACTACCCCAATACAACCCCCTTCACTGATCTCACACAAGAAGAAAGCACGCAGGGAGAACAAATACAATGCTCGTTAGTGAGAAAAGCCGAGCCATGAAATGAGATGCAGCTCACAACAAACAAGTCTCATCTGTAAGCAGATTAGCCAGAGAAGGAAGAGCAAATCATGCAGGACTGCTGCATGAAGGAAAGAAAAAGCATCAGCAAATTACATTTGGAAGCCCAAAGAATATAAAGCCTCATTTACATCTGTCGCTATTAACAAGACTGAGTTGCTAGTGCAATTATTAGCGCCAGGAAAAAGTATAAAATACCCTAGAAGAAGGCCAGAGGATGTTACTAGAAATTACTGGTGATATTTCTTTGTACCAGCTGGGCTTCATAAACTTCAGCTGACTCTTGAAGAAAAATCTTGAAGAAAAATCTTGCATAAATCTCAGAATTGTTAAATAGTTTATGACAAAAAATAAATGGCAAATGAAAATCAGCTTCTATCTTATCAAAGCAGATATGGGGAGAAATGGGAGTTGCAGATGAGCCGCTTAATTATATTGTGGAAAAACTGAAACACAACAGAAGGCAGAAGCAGCTATCACAAAAGTTGCTCCTCAGCACTGGGCAGGAAGCCGCAAGGGCAGGTACCAGGTATGACACTCTTGTGGGACTAATCAAACATGCAAGCATTTTTTCTTTCAAAAATTATATGTGATTTGAGCAAATCACACACTGGAAAAGAGTGATGATACACACAGAAGAGGCACATGGTATACCAAGACATAGCAACAGGAATATACTGGGAAGTGGACTGAAACAGCCTGTTGTGTGCATCAGCTCTCACATGGCCATAGCTGGAGAACGGCATACTGGCAGTGAAAGAGTCTTTCCCACTTGTTTCCTATTCTCCCACCATGTTGCAAAGAGTCCAGATTTACCTCTAAGGCACCTTCCACAGGTGTCAAGGGCCTGCTGTCACTCCTGCAGAGTCACCTCTTTCCCAGGCTGAAGAAGCCTCAGTCCCATGGCCTCTTCCCAACCTCCTTGGCAGCCTTGCTGCAGCTGACTGGTTTCCTTCTGGGACAGCCAAAATTGAATGCTAACCAAGTGAGGAGAAGAGGAATAACGTCCCTTGATCTGCTGGCTACCTTCAGCTCTGAAGTGGGATAGAAGGAGAGGCAGAGGGCAGGAAGAAGAGGAGCAGAAAATATACTTGCATAAGCAAACCTGAACAACTGCCTCTCACTGCCAAGCACGGGGATACAGAAATCATTGGCTTTGGAGTTTGTCAAAGCTCAGGAACTCATTTTCACCTTTGCAAAGGAGGAAAATAGCACTTCAAACACCACCACCCTGCAAAAAGACAACCCACCCAAATCAAACCGAACCCTTTCCTCCCAACACCAACCCCGACTGGTGCTCAGTGCTCTGGTTACAGCTCTAGTGCCCCAAGGACCCGCAGCAAGGCAAACTTCTGGGAACAGTGCACACAGAGCAAGCAAGGGAAATCAGAGTTCTCCCATAGCCACGGGCTGCACACACCTAAGCTACAGCTGCCTGCTGTAAGTAGTTGATGAACATGCCAGTAATGATGCTCAGGTTACGTAGTCTTGTATTTGGGGAGGGGGCTGAGGGGGAAGAGAGGAGATTAGTTAGAATTCAGTATGATTTGGTGCTGTGCTTCCCAGCTGCATCCCTTCATCTGGAAAATCAGCACAGTGCTCAACAAAAAGATTTTACAGCTTTGTCCCTGTGGTCAGCCACAGAGAATCATTGACACAAATGTGCAATACAAATGTATCTGAGAACTGGAGGGGCTTTAGGGTCCCCTGGGTAAAATAACTGCAAAATAAGTTAAAGAAAGCAAAGAAGGCAGAGGAGCAACACTAACCAGCAAGGAAGGGATACTTCCTATTTTGCCACTATTTACAGGAGCTTGGGAAATGCTCTGGAAAATATTTTGCATCTAAGAGAAACCTATTCAGTAGTGACACAGTATCACTCTGACCAATCAAAAAGTAAAATAAACCACAGGCTAAAGTGCCAATAGGCTGAATCAATATCCTCACCTCACAAATGTGGTTTCTTCCTCTTCTCCACGAACGTTTTAGAGATTATGTAATGTTGCCTGCCTGTGATAACCAGTCAGAACACACAAAATGTAAGAAAGAGTCAGCATCATCATGACCAAATTCTGTCTGCTTAGCAGTGAATAAAAAAGGACAAATCTAAAAAGTGAAGAGACTGTTCAAAAACTATAAAGCTTATGCAGTGTGGTCATATATATATGTGTATATATAAAAAGAATTAAAAGAAGAGTGTGAATGGCCTACTGTGCAAAGGATGTACATGGCAAGAGAAACCATGAATACAGAAGCTGGCCAGTGTCCCACAGGTTTACTGCAAGAAAGAGGTAGCTTAACAGTGGCTGTCAACATCACAACATAGGACAGTTCAGAGGCAGGATAAATATAAACCCAAGGACAATACGCCTTCATTTCCACCTTCCAGTCTGAAAATCATAACAGCAAGTTAAAGCGTTTGCAGGATATCTTGAAGCATCATCAAGACACGTCAGATATGAAGACATCTCTCCAGCAGTACTGAACTTACTAAATTACTCGAGAATTAGAGAAAACAAATTCCTTCAAGCTGCAAGAAGGTGTACAGTTCAACAGAAGAGCTCTTTCAACTAGCTAACAGGGAGGCTGTGGGTCTCTATGTTTGTATTTTATAATCTTGTTGCAGTGTAAATGTTTATTACATTCTTTTTCTTCTACCAGTAGCAGGAATAAATTTCGCTCAAGCTAAGACCAGTACCACATCAGTTTCAGATGTCAAGATTACTTCTGGCAAATTATAAAAGCACTTTTTCTTTCATGTTGTGAGCTCCCTTTGTGCATATATAAGCAGTTGTGAAAAAGAGTTTCCGAACTACAAAGTTTCAGAACAAAAATCTTTTGTTGTTTGGCATTGGCTTTGCTTGTGCATTAGGAATTCAAGTGGGAAGCCAACAACTTCTAGCTTAGATTAGAGAATACTTGTCAAGCTTGAGACCTCTCAAGGAACTGTTTCTGGCTCTGAAACATTAATCGCTGAATATTTGTTTCAGTGGACATTTCTAGCTGCTCTATTACTACTTACTTATTACTACTTGTTACTACTATTACAGAAAGGTACATTGCAGTGGTAGCTGCAGTCAGACTTCAAACATGCTACATATCTGGAGCCAGCAACCACACAACTTGGTCAATGACCTTTGAGCAGCTGATACCATTCCTGGTGGTCTGCACATGGTGCCAAGGGGGGCACAGATCACACCTCACCCAGAGCCAACATGAGGTATGTATATTATATGCTGTACTGTGTTGCATACTACCCAAATTGAAGCTGCTGCAGCTGTTGTGCCTACCTGAGAGCTGCGCAGTGATGCAGCTCAGATGTCAGCGGGGCTTTAACTGACTTAGCTGAATACAAGAATTCATCATCCAAACCCTGGCTCCACCATTTATTAGAATTTAAATTCCATTTGTGTTAGAAAAAAATGAACCATACATGAACACATCCTATACGTTGGACAACTACTTTCAAAAAAACTCAATACAGATATTGGAAGGTTGAAAGCATTTTGCAGCTACCATGCCCACACAACATGAGCACACAGAGAGAACTAAATTTATTATTTCTGCAAATTCAAAAGCTGGTGCCCTCGTTTCCAATCCTACTGACCTGTTAGTAGGCAAACCACAGCATCTGAAGTTCATTCGTCATTTATACCCCGAGCACTTAGCTAATGAGCTGGATTTAACATTTTAAGTTAGATCATTTACACAAATCACACTCACAATGTCAAGATTACTCGTCTGAGCTACAACAGCTTGGTACTGAAAAGCAGAACATGAAGGTTTCCACCCCCCACTCCACAATTTTACTCCAAATTGGTCAGAATTTGCTAGTCAGAAAATTGAAGTAATTTTATTCCTTTTTTTCTTTTTTAAAGGCTTGTAACAATCTAAAAGATAACAGTGCTATGTCATCATGTGGGAGAAGCAAACATGTTATAACGTTTGTTCAACAACCTTATCCCTGCATCATTTACTGCCTAAGGATTACTCCATTGGGCTCATCAGTAGCCACACTTTCCTGGATTTTGCTGCTGCTCAGGGAAGTTATTATTGTACTCACTAAAAAAAAAATAAATATTTTCCTCATTTCCTTCTACCCTGGGAAAAATCTGATATGTGAAATGGGACAAAGTAAAGTTGGTTGCAAGAACAAGCTTCCATTGAGAAGCCAAAATATTAAAATCAATCATTTTAGTGAAGATTTTCTAAGACAGTCCGATGTCCTTCAGTCAGACCCTAACAATAACTGGCTTTCTGCCTCCCTCCGGCCATCCAAGTATCTCTATGCCCATCTTGCATTGCTCATGTACTATGAAGTATCACTGAGGGTACATCCTAACAATCTTATACTTTAAAGAAAAACAGTATTTTCAGATCTCTGTAGAGTTATGCACAGCATTGAAACCCTGGCTTGACTCCATCTGCAGGGAAAGCTATTCCACTGGAATACTGAATCATATATATCAGTTACATCACATTCCTTCTGGCTTTATTCTTTATAATTAAAATTTCACATTATCATGGCAGAAAACTGTCACAAACTGCAGGGCATGAGACAAGATACCATTGATTATGACACCTGAAGTAGTCAATGTAGCTTAGCTGGCAAGGGAAATAAGACATTTGCATTATCAGTGTGCTGTAGGTAATACATGCTGGCCCATGATGCAGAAAACCAAATACTCTTTGCATATGACATGCCCTGAAACAACGCTTATATTTTTTTTAATTAAGGACACTTGTAAATTTTCCATGGAATCTTATAGAATAGCAGGAGTGTATGCACATACAAAAAAAAAAATCTCCACTGGGCTAGAAAGGTCTTTTGATAAGCAAACAGCATGGGAAAACATTCAGCTTCTTCATTATTCTATATCAAAGAAATGTGCAGTTTAGATGAAGGCTTCAAGCAATTCTACCTTCATTTATATCCTTCAGATGAAAGTTAGTAATAAATCAAAATCAGCAAGGAGGTACAAACTTAAAGCCTCAACAACACTACATATGGTGCACAGGTTTTAAAAAAGCAAAAGATATTTCACCATTAAGACAGATTATCAATGTGTACACATTGTAAAACTTACTCATGACAAATAACTAAATAACTTTTGATAAGATGTTTTACATGATCTGACGCATAGAATGCAAATATGTTAGCAACATATTGACTAAAGTATTATTTCTATAATTTCTCTCTGCAGTGTAAGAAACGATGAGACATTAACAACAGTAGTTTAGTATTTTGCCCCTAATATGCCATTACTGTTTAAGATTGCCAGTTTCTAAGGATAAAGGAATTTTTTTTCTGCCTTAATAATATGACTATTTTCCCATTAAATACTCAGCTGCATCCATTTACAATTCTGAATAGGAGTTTCACCAACTCCAGTTTTAGAGGTACCTAAACAAAGAGGGTCTATGTTACATCTTGCAACTTAGGAGACTAAATTCTTTATGTAGTGAATGGTGAGAAGTGAATGGAACAATTCAGAGCATCTGTGTTAGATGCATGACTCTGATGATGCGAAGAGACCTCCTCAAAAGTGCTGAAATTTTATTTATTCAAATAGCAAACATACCAACAAGCAGATTATTCTATTCAAGACATTAAATCCCTGAGAAACAAGAAGTTCTTTGAATCAGATTTCAAAAGGATCAAAGCTACATAATTACAAACATGGTGCAGCTTTCTGTACTGCAGTGATGCCCTTCACTGGCTTTCAATAATAACAGGAGGCCAGTTCTTCCCATTCTTACATTATGTCCTTTACAAAGAAAGCCACTAACAATGCATAATTGGGCCGTCCAGTTAAAGACACCTCTTGAACAGCATCAGTAATTTCACAAGAAAACAGGTCACTTCAGAACTGAGAAGAAGAGGCTGGACCACAGAGGAGGAAGAGGGATTTTGCACCTGGGAAGAGCTGCCCAGGAGAAAGCTGGTGTGGCTTTCTTCTCCAAGGCCCAGAGAAGAAACGTCATGGCAACCAATGTATCTGCCTGACAGCACAATGGCATTGCATCAACAGCAATGCAATAGGGGAACAAGCAACATTTCATTTTCCAGTCAACTCGGATAAGAAAGGGCATGTAACATTAGTGGAAAGAGTACAGACAGAAGGATGGAGAGAATTCGTTAAACTGGAAAGGCAAATTACATGATTCCCCATTACAAAAGAGGATAAAAGAATCAAGTTCAATTGGGGATGTTCTTCAGTGTATCAAAAAATGTCAGTTTTCATATATGAACGTAGTAGTTACACAGCAGAAATCAGAGGTTTGCCACAGACTTAACATTGCAGTCTAAGTAGGAGGTGTAAACTCAGCAGAAATAAAGTGTTAGCAGAACCTTTCTATCCCTGTCCACGTGGAATAATTCCAGTAGCAAGAAGTATTTATTTTAGAGTTATCATTCAAACCACTAGAAAGATGGCATGTCAAAAAAATTCAAGTAGACTGGTATTGGCTAAGAGTGTCCCAAGTGGACGCATCTATAGCCAGCGTCTTCAGTATCGGTCGGTTTTCATAAGTGATCAATATGCAGTAGCCCCTCTTCTAAGCAGTACCAGACTTTGGTTTTGCTATCTAATTTTTCTAGCTGTGAATGCATTCCTGACTGTTAACTTCAATGCTCTATGCCTGGAAACCTTTGCATCTTTTCCCTTTAATGAAATGCAGAAGTCTAGTCTCTCCTACTTCACCCACATATATCCCCTGACCATTTACTTGCTCCTACAGGGCAGTCAGCAGCATCACTTCTAGTGAAATACACAGCAAGAAGTTCAAGCGTTCTCTTAGTGGAAGACCCTGTGACCCACTTGCAGTTGCCCCAAGTCCAAATTCAGTGGCCCAATAACCAGACTCAGACTCACTGTGCAAACTGGTTTGGTAGCCAGGGCATGATCTTGACAGCAATCTCCTAGATAGATCTCTTTGGTTAAATAAAATTTTATTTACACTGAGCTCTGCTGCTATTGCAGTTGTTCTAGGACATGTCAGCCCCTGACAGCCAGAGGAATATTACTGCTGTCTACAGTTTGCCTTACCTTCTCGTAAGTGTCCCCTTCCTCAGGGCAGACAACGGTACACTTCCAGCTAAACAGTTGCACTGGTGGCAATGCTGGCACTCCTTCTAACTACTGACAGTAGCCGTGTTGCTTACTATATTTAATAGAAGTAAAATATTTAACATTCCAACAGCTGCCAGAAGATAGTTGGCAGCACTTGGACTATCCTGCTTATTAAAATCCATTTCAGGTATTTATATTGCCATTTAATTGTAGAGGGCAATTCACAAGACATACCTGTAATTTAAGTCTCCAAATTAGTGGCTGTGATTTATGACAAGGGCACTAGCACAGTTTTATTAGAACAAAACTGTCAGCATCAGTGCTCAGGTAAGCCTCATGTCCAAATATTTATATGCCAGAATAAAAACATTAGTGACAGGGCAAACAAATCTAATGGGAGAAAAAGAAAAAACAGAACCACACAAAACACACATAAGGAAAACGACAAATAATTTTGCTTCACCTAACCAGAACAGCAGGGCCTGCTTTCCTTACTGTAAAACCAAAAAGCCCAAATGGTAGAATTGCCTACATTCCACCTGCAATAGATAATAAGCACTGGGCTAGTTACAGGTCACACACACTCCCACTCCTGCATGCTCATCTCCTTGCAGCTGTTTGCTCATGACCCCTCAGTTGCAGCTATGAAGAACCTTTCTTAAGGATGATTTTCTGTGTCTGGAGTAACCTACAGAACAACAGACCCACACAACTTCTGCTCTCTCCCTTCACACAGCAGTAATCACACAGATTCTTTTAAAATGTCTGAGACAAATGCCTAAATGTCAGCAACTGGAAGAGACCAAGAACATTTTCTATGCACCAGCTCAGGGCACAGAAGAGTATTTCCAGGACTCTGGATTCTCCAGGAAAACACATAGCCTTCACTGTATGACTCCTACAAGGAAAGATCATTCATGTTATTGCTGAGCTGTAGTATGCAGTGCATATATACACTACTTCCCAATTATTTGGGCTCTGGCTGCTGTTTATTTCTGGGCTAGGAAAAAAGATCAGAAGAATAAGAAGGCTTCACTGTTCATTTTTTTTCTTTTCTGTGTAAAGTTTACACACTTACTAGGAGACAAGTTCAAATGCAATGCCTGTGAGATGCCACAGATTGTCACTCCTAAAGTATATCACAGAGCAACATGGACAACAGCACGGCCATCGAGCAGGGGAGCTTTCCCTCATCATTTTACAGGGTATCTTGTCAGTGAGAAGGTAGTGCTTAACGCCCCCAAGTCGCAGGAACAAAAACAGCCATAAAGAGAGAAGGGTATGCTTGGAGCCAGAGGTGGAAACAGAAAGAAAACCCAGGTGCCTGTGACCCAGCAGTGGTGGCAGCTGTAACCAGAGGCCACGCAGGCCAGTGCAACTGAATTACAATAGCAGCTCAGAGTGATTTAAAATCCACTGTTTTGATAACGATTCAAATTCCACAGTTTTTTCCTGCATCCCGCTTATTCCTCCCATGAGCCTATTAGTTATGTCTTCACTTGCTCACATTTTTCACCAGTGAGAGAAGAATGTTGTGTAAAACAGTCGTTCTTGTTCACTAAAATGTTGAAGCAATACATAAAATCAGTGCTAGCACTGCTCCATAATCCCAATCTATATCTAGCAAAGCTAAACCTTATTTATGGATTCAAATACATATAGTATTGAGCAAACTAAAGAACCAATTATATCCTCAATGTCATCATCACAGTGACAGGACAATATAAACCACAGTAACAGCCTCTCATTGATCAGATTAACAGACATGTTTCTGGCTGTTTGGTTACCATAAACAAACTACAATGCAGTCAAACCCTTAAGTATTTTCTTTGTTAGCAATTCTTTACTATTATATGTCCACAGTTTTACAGATTAAATTAATACTTCAGTCTTTTCCTAAAGAACAGAATTGTACTCTTTATAGCTGCTATTTCATAAAATAATGAGCATTAATCTTATGCTGGGCTGCCAGGTGGATTGGCATTTTCATCTTCATCCCTAGTAGTATATTGGGAGACTAAGAACGTCCAGAGATGCTGTTATTGGGAATACTTTTAATTGTTTTTCCACCAGAGCACAAGGAGAAACAAGGGGGCACAAGAAGTCACAGCACTCAATCATCTTTCAGCCCTGCTTAGAATCAGTAAGCAGCCATGAATGCCCACTCTTCTGACAATGCAGCCTCAAGGAAAAAAGAAAAAAAAGACAGACAGAAACAAAACACCAATCACTGTAAATCAATACAGTAATGAAATTTTATTCCATTGGAAATAACAAGAAGGGCACTTTATTTAATCATAATTTACCACAGTCCAGATTCACTTTCTACTCCAATTTACGTACACACACACACACAAAGAGCAGCCGTCCCTACCAGCACCACAACTCATTCATCTTACAGGTTTTTTTGTATTTTTTTTTAATAGATATATCTTTCTTTCCACTCAAGGACATTTTCAAAGACAGACCCAAGGCATTTTAGGAGATACCTAGCTCTCACTGCTAAGCTACTTACTTGCTTTTCATACTAAAAAGCTGTAACTTGGGTTTTTCCACCTAATAAAAGCTGAATTTTAAGAGTAAACTGTTCTATACTTTAAAAAAAATCAGATGCTTCTAGAAAACTAGTTTTTTAGCATTTTTTCCCCCAAGCACTAAAGAAAAAAGAGAGAGGAGGGAATCAGAGCAAGGACTAAAAAGCTTCACTAGTACTCTTAGTCAGCATTAGTAGTATTGACCACAGAAAAGATCACAGATAGCTATACCCTGTCTGCTCATAAAGAACTGAGCGCAAAGAAAGCTCTACAGCTCAAAACACTGATATAACACTTACTTAGTGCTTTTAAAGGTTTGTAACATGCAAGAACCCTGTGCTTGTGTTGTGACAGAGGGACACTGCTTTTAGAAAATAAAACCCCATTTCTGCTGAAGTGACCCACTCACAGGGTATAACTGGAATGCACAAGTTTGATATGACTGGTTCAGCCTAAACTGTCTGACCTTCAAGTCTTTTGTTGCTTAGCAAAAGCCACTGCATCAGTAAGTCAACCTCTTTGTAGCCAAACCTCTTAAAGAAGTGAGCTGTGCTCTCCGCTTTACTGGTAGACTACAAATGAGATCAAGTATCAAAGCTGTCTAAAACTGCAAAATAAATTATTTTATTTTTAAAAAATCAGTACCATTTAATTCCCATTTCCTCTGTTAGAGGTCTGCAGCCACCTTTCCTTATACAGCCATGGAAAGGAAGTGACACCCAGGACACCGTTTGAGGTGGCTGACACACAGGTGCACACGATGGCACTGACACGGATCCACCTCCTCCTGCCCCGGCCCTGTGCTCTAGAGCAGAGGCCCACGTGGCTTGGTGGCCCTGGGCTGTGAGCAGGCCTGTGCAGACAGAGGCCAGGGGGGTGGCAAGCACTGTCTGGCCACCACAAGGAAGGCAAAAGATGACCACAACCCCAGAGTCATGCCTTGCCTAAAATCAGCCCATACTTCACCAGCTAAATCCAGTTTTCTATAAAGCCCGGTGAACAGAGGTCTCTTCCGAGAACATAAAAAAACACAAGGCCTGAAGTTCTCAACTGCTGTCACCAACACCATGGTGACACTGCAGGCACTTCCTCCCATTACAAACCAGAAGCAGCCAGGCTGCTCTGTTCATGTTATTTACTGCTTGTTTACAATAAGCTCATATTAAATAGAATAGATGACCCATTAAGCTATTCTGCTTGAACAGCCCACCAATTTCTGACAAAGATGAGGAGCTTCCTGAACACCTGGTACTATGTGTTCAGCTCCCTAGCAGTGCCATAATTTGTACAATTTAAGCACTACTGTGCAGGTCAACAACATGCACAGCCACGATTTAGAATTATTCAATAGCCAGCAACACATTCAATAACACTTTCCCTTGTGATGCATCACACCAGTGCTGGGAGAAAAAAGAAAAGTAACAGTCATAAATAGGATTGCAGGAGATATATTTTTGTGAGAATAACAAACAAGAGAAATCTTTGAAAAAAAGAAAGGAAAAAAAAAGAGGAGTGGAAGGAACACAAAAGCTCTTTACCATCCAAAAAAAGGGGCATACACCTACATTTTTCTGACCATTCTTTTAAAATCATCTGTTTCCTACCACTAAGTAAAGGTCAACACACTTCCTCTGAATGTTCTTACTAGCTCTGCTTGACAGAACACAGCTCTCTAGCAGTCCTCCATGCAGAAGTCTAACAAGGCCACGTGAGAACAAACTGAATTTCTTGCCTACCACCACAGCCTCATCAGGCTGGCTCTGGCACCCAGCAAACAGCTACCAGCCCTCTTCCAAAGCAAGATGCTGCACCACTGCTGGACCCATTCTCAGCTGCAGTAAGAATATCCTTCCTGCCCTTATTCCAGCCAGTATATCCTTTACAGCTCAATTGCTCTTAAATCAGCTCAGGATGCAATAGCTGGAGTCAAATGGATCGAGAGGTGCAGTATCAGAACTGCACATCAATCTTGAGTTTCACTTAGCAAACACCACCACGTGAAGCCCAGAAAAGTACATCTTTTTGGACAGATTATAAGGTTTCTGTCATCTAGATGATTCCTCTCATCCTCCTCAGGGCATTCTCTAGGCAAGAGAGCATGGAAAATAAAAAGTAACTATAATACATGTATTGAGTTAAGTGTTCAGGCTTAAAGGTTTTCTTTGTCTGTTTTCTGATAGCTGCTTCAGAATGTAAAGGTAAATTGTCTACAGGAGGAAGATTCATAAGACATAGTCATCTTAAGCACTATATGTTTGGAAAAGTTATTTTTCAAAATATGCTCACCTCAACAGCTCTTAAAATAAACATGAATCATTTATTAATTGCTTAAGCCTCAACCATCAAACACAGGCTTGCATCTGTTGCACTGTGAGGTTTTTTTGGACTGAAAGACAAGTGTCAGCACTTATTAAACCATGTATAGGATGCTCTTTTAATATCTATACTGTTTCGTGACCTCACTGTCAAAGCCTGACAAAGCTGTGGAAAATGAACTTGGATAACTCCAACAAGCAGTATATTTGAACATTTTTGAACATTTAAACATTACTGGGAGGAACCTCAGTCCCACAGGTACAGAGTCACACCTTATCTTGCTTGTTTTGGACAACTGCGACCAGCCTCTAGCTCCAAGATGCACATAATAACCTAGAGTACTGCATCCAGCTTTGGAGTCCCCAACACAAAAAGGACACTGAAGTGCTGGAGCAGGTCCAGAGGAGGGCCACAAAGTTGATCAAAGGGCTGGAGCACCTCTCCTACAAAGACAGACAGAGAGTCGGGGTTGTGCAGCCTGGAGAAGAGAAGGCTCCAGGGGGACCTTATAGTGACTTACCAATACCTCAAAGGTGCCTATAAGAAATCTGGGGAAGAGCTGTTCACACTAGGGCATGTAGCAATAGGACGAGGGGTAATGGCTTTAAAGTAGAAAAGGGTAGATTTAGGTTGGATATTAGGAAAAAGTTCTTCAATATGAGGGCGGTAGATCACTGGAACAGGTTACCCAGAGAGGTGGTAGAGGCCCCATCCCTGGAGATATTCAAGGTCAGGCTTGATGGGGCTCTGAGCAACCTGATCTGGTAACACTGTCTCTGCTCACTGCAGCGGGGTTGGACTGGATGATCCTTAAAGGTCCCTTCCAACCCAATACATTCTATGATTCTATAAACTCATTTCTACTTGATTTGTTCAAAAAACATCAGCACTCATTCAGAAATAGTGTCATGCATCCATCACAGAGCTCCAAGACTATACAAAGCTTCAATATGTGCATTGGAATAGCATGCAGTTCCAATCCAGCAGGTCCCATAACGTTTTCAAAAAGGCTGTTTCATTCTTCCTTAGGTCAATGATGCACAACTTATCCACAGAGTCATTTTATTACCCCCCCAAAAAAGGTTCTGCTGTGCTCTTAGGCTAGGACTATGTCTCTTGCTTTCTCTGTCAGGCAATAAGCCTACATGATTAAGTAAAGTGACAATTCTTTCCTAGTTCATGTTCAATCAGAAAATAGACATACCTGCAGCACACCCATCATTAATCTGTCACATAAATATCTTCCTTGAAGCAGGTTTATAGAAAAATAGTTAAAAAACAGTATTCCTTGATAAATATCAGCAATAAATATCAGTGATCCATTTTTTCCCCCACATGCAGATCCTCAATTCACACTGAATTTAGTATTTCACTTCAGAATCAACTAATTGCATTGAGGACTTACGCTGACCTTGAGCAATAACATTATTCATTAAAAAATTATGACAGTCACTCTGCAATATTTGAAACTGCAAGCTAGAGACAGATCTTGACATTTCAACTTTGTCTTCAATCTTTTCTCCATCATGAGACAGGAAGATCCTGGGCAAACAACATCTCAAGTGGTCAGAAACTGCCCTGCAGAAGTGCTAAATGAAAGCTTCCACAATATTTCAGTATTTTTCATACATGCCAGCTGCTGAGATTATGTGACTTCATCCAAAATTTTAGCCTCTGTCCCCTAGATCTACACAGGGGAGCTTGAGACAAGTTATATCAGCTCATACTACAACGGAAAAGGAAAAACTTCAGTGTATCCTAAAAATATAAATTGTTTTAGTATCAGTGCAGCACAACACATTTCTCACTTGTTTGCAGACACCACCTAGGTCATCACATGCTCTGTAACAATAAAGGCATTTTTGTGATGCGCTATATCTTCAGTCACAATTGTATCAGACATGATATGCCAAGGCCCAGGTTTGCATATTTGTATTCAGCATCACTTGAACAAACTCATACCAGAGTCCATACCACCCTGACCAATAAAGAATTAAATAAAGAAGTCAAGATCTGGTGGGCTTATTTTAAAATAAAATGAGGTATTGTTGTATTATTCACTGCAGAAGTATCTTCTAGAAAATTTTGAAGCTAAAGCAAACACTGCTGCTACTACCACAGTGTCCTGTCGAGGAATCCCACAGGCAAAACTGCAGGCTTGCTTCTGTGCTAATCCCTTGTGCTACTACATGCTAAAACAGGGATTTGATCTAAGCCTGTTTTAGGCAAAGAAAAAATAACCAAATTGCCAGTGAGGAGGGGTTGGGGGGGGAACAAAACCCAAGGTGTTACCATGCTGGAAGCCAGGCTACAGACCTGCTGGATTCCCCATGCATTTCAGGGGAACAAGGGTGTTGGGAGAGGCCGGCTGAAGCACGTTTCTTGGAGAGCGAGATCATCAGCAGGGCAAAGGCACAGATTTCCTGCGAAACCAGACAAGCTGCACTGATCTATTCTAGCTGAAGATCTCACCCCGACTTCCACCCAGTTTTCAGGGAGAGATTTACCTGTAGCAGTTTCAAATGGTAACAAGGATAATAGAAAAGAAAAAAAAAAAAGATTCAATCCATCCAAACAAATTACTTAAAGCATTTTAAAGATGATGTGGTTACAATATGCTTTCAGAGTACACGATTTATTTCTTGAGCACAACATCCACATAAATTGTACCATACAGTTAAACAAAAAAATAAACACATCCATAGAACTGATGCTTGCTAGAAACCAAGCATTCCCCCGAAGATGCATTTCTGGATGGTTAAAAGAATGTCAGTTCACAAGGGTATACTATACATAAGGCATTCAGCTGGAAAATGTTCAATAAACTTAACTTCACTGTAGAAGATTCTAAAAGCTCCTTTTACCTTGACTTAATCATCAGAACCTAAGTTTATCCATTAATACAGACACATGTGGGCCTCTAAGCCTATTTGTCAATACAATCTCAAAACCAAGTATTTATTAAATATTTTTTAATAGATAAAGAGTATGTGAATTATTACTAAAATCATCCACGTCTTGTCAAAAGTACTTTATTAGAGGGAAGGTACTTATTTTAAAAAATTATGGGATATAAAAAAACCAGGAAAAAGTACTTGGAAGCAGCCTTCACAGGCAGAATCTATGCAAATAATTCTAATCAATCACTATCTGCAAGTTAGAAAAAAATCAAATAAAAAGTCCAGCAGGGACTTGTTGAGTCTGCTACAAGGTCCCTCTGCTCACTTCAGGCATATACTTACACTGACAGATCAGCACATCTAGAAGTGCCAATGTTTGCTTTCATATGAAGGAACACAGCCATTATAGGATGTATTCCTGCAATTTTGCACAAGTAATGACAATTCCATCCTCAGCTTCCCATATATTACTTAAATTTTCTCTCTCTGTCACCACACACACAAACACAAACAGGTAAATAAAGTCTTGTGGGTCTTCTTTCAAGGTCGAAAATCCATGCTGAGCTGTGCTTTTTTGGGTGTTATGCTCTTGCCTTTATTATTTACCTACCATTTACCAAAAAAGTGATTTCTCTTTACTTAAATGCATACCAAAGTAATGCAGAAGTGACAGGGGTGAAATAAGGAGTTTAGTACAGATAATTTCCTTCCTGTAAGAGAACTTCAGAGCAGACATCACAAACTCCAACCAAACTCCTCGACTTCTGCAGAGAATTCAAACTTCATGTAACTTTTCTTATCAAGCTTGAGGAAATTTTATTGTGTCTGCTCTGAGAATTTAAACAGGTGAAAAACTGACAGAATGCAACATAACTTGAGCCAATATCTAATATTCTGAATTCATGGGGGAACTAATTCTGAAGACTATTTAATTCCTTGTTCAAGAAGAATTCCCACTGAAGTCAATGAGACTGTGTGGGGTGAATTTAGCAACTATAATATAAAACGGTACAATTGCAGCTAGTCCCCAAGATAAAACTACTTGCGTAGAACTGCTCTTGCAACAAAGGCTGAAATTATCAAAAACCTTGCACGGCTTCAGATTTCATTTTAATTAGAAATAAATCAAGTTTAGAACAGTTCTTGAGGTATATCAAACTTTAAAGCAATCCTAAGCTTATTTCCACAAGCAGCCGCCAAACCCAGTGTATAGGTTTGCACAAAAATAATTTTGAGAAAATTAATGGCTTCTGCTTCCTTCAGTTGTTTTGAACAAAGTGTATTTTGTTAGGAGAGATCAAAGGAAACAAAACAAGGATCATAGGAGTTGCTATAGACAAGCAACCTAGAGGCAACATGGGGTGCTTCAGAGAAAAGCAGAGACAGCGAGCTGTGCAGTGACATTTGTAGTCACAGACTCTGATAGATTCTGCTTCAATTAATGACCAAGCTGTAACTAGTTAGGGCACAAACCCTCCATGTCACCTGAAAGAATATTTCCCTTCAGAAACCTCACAGTTGATAATTGGGAACAGCTTGTTCAAGGAATATTTCATCTAAAACCCCAGCACTTAGGCAGTTGGCTTATATATGAAGCATGGAAGTGTTTACTCTTCTAGTAATCCCTCCTTTATTGAAGTATTTAGTTACAGCATCACTGTTAGCATTACCACATTACAAGCTGTATAAAGAATATTTCCTGGAGGTTATTAAGAGTGCCATTTGCCTCATCAGCTGCTAACAGTACTGAAATCCAACTACTAATTCCTACCTTATTTTCTATAAGGAACGCTTTCTTTCACACATCTATTGTCTCTTTTCTCAGTTGTTTTTCTTGAGCTTTCCTGTCTTTTCATGAGTTTTCTCCTCCAGGCCCTTACATGCTCTCAATAACACACAAGCACTGCACTCCACAAAGATATACTGGAAGATGCAATACAATGTTACTGGGAAATTTTCTTTATTCACTACTCTATTCTTAATGCATACTCATCTTTCATCTGCTTTGTCTCAGAGTCTGAGGCAGTTACTCCAAAGGGGAGGGGGGGAGTATGGAGTGTTAAGTGTGGCAAACCCATAACCGTTTAAAAATACAGTCATTCTAAAACTCACAAGTCATTATTCCCTTCCTTTATGCTCTTGACATTTCTGTTTTACTTGATACCATAATGTCTCTTCACCAAGCTTGGATTTGGAATTGCTCAGTCTCCTCTTGGCTTTGATTAAGTCAAGCTATCATGCATTATCATCCACTCTTTCAATTTTGAAAAAAATATCAAGAGTAAAGCTCCAGTGACACAGCTTAACTTATACACAATCTAAGTACACCTTGGATGAGCCATTTACGTTTTCCCTGTTTCTGAGGTTTTAGACAGTATCTGATCCATAACAGGATTTTGTTCCTCTTATTTGGACAGCTGGCATCAGTAACACTTTGCTGCAAAGGGCAGCGGGGGTACACACAAAACCACCTGTAGAGTCCATACAGTGCAACAGCTGACACAACCTAAAGCACACAGTGGTCACAGCACTCTCTGCCATGCACTGTCAAAGGAAATACAGATTTGAAATCTTCCAGTCTGACCTCAGTGTAATGATTTGCTGTGTTCACAAAGCAGTGGAAGTTCAGGCACCAGCATTAGTAAAGCCATAGAAATCCACCCCAAAACCCGTTAAAGCTCTGCAGAGAGTACTCAATGCAGCTGCACACTGCTTCTTTGCTTCTCCAGTGCGGAGCTCCACTAGCTCAGGCATCTCTGCGCCTCAGTCTGTGGCGCCACGCAACATCCCTTCCCAGTGCCAAAGCAGCAACATCTGACTTGCCTTGGTAAGGACCAACACTCTTCCTCCTCCACATTACTCTTCCACTCATTACATTGTCTCTGAAGCATGTAAAAGCCTCACTGGTCATTACATTACATTATTTGGGGTACAAAATACCAGCATTACTCAAACTGACTTTGTTTTCTGACATCACAGCAATAGAAATTTCTGTAGAAGAATGGCTTTCTCATTAAAGAAATAAATAAGGATCGTTCTTTTAAGAACGTATTTTGGTAGCCTAGGGCCAGATCATCACAGTTCCTGGACAGACTCGTGCCTTCGGAAACCAGCAGAGCTGCACTGGTTGGTCCTCTGGGGAACATCCTACCCTGATTTTTGCTGGTTACCTCACAGGTAGGATCTTGTCACAACCTTATTCCCCAGTCACATTTTGTCACATCATCTGTATTCCTCTTCATGAAAAAGAAACATTAGTTACTTTGCTCAGCCTCAAACAAGTTACAGTAAAAGCCTGGGGCAGAACATTTTGCTCCATTTCTCTATTCATCAGTGTAAATAATTGCTACTGAACCTGCAATGAAATAGAATATCTCTATTCTGTTACTAGAAGAGTAAAATATCAGCCTCACTTCTCAGCTTACTGAAACATTTTCTGGAATAACAGCTTCTCTATACTTAAGTGTTTTAATTGCATTAATATCAGCTATGCTTGCAAAACCCATCGATTTGAGACAATAATTAAAACCAGGAAAGGCTGAGCTGAAATTTTTGTACAGACAGAGCATAGCAAAGCTAAACATATTCCTAGCAATCAAGGGCTAGTGGTTCGCATGAATGGTAGCGACTGATCAACCCTAAAAAGATAATTGGTACAGGGAACAAAGGGGTTTTTCAGTTCAGAGGTGTGATAGCATAAAAGAGTTAATGCTGGAACTTCTGAGAAATTATTATGAATCTGACAAATGCCACAACTTCTTTACAATCTGTGAAAAAGACCCTTTTGCTTCTGAGACAACATTACGCTTCAAAAACTTTAATGGAATTGGATCAACATCACAGTTCTTTCAGGAAGCTTTGCTTTTTGCCTCTAAGAAATTTACTTATGAAACACTACTTTAAATAAAGCACCCCTCTCATTGAGACTCAGCACATCATGTTTAGTGAAACAAGAAATACATCTGCCCTAGTCAAAGTATCTATTTTTGAAAGGGAGGAAAGAGGAAGACCATGTCCACCTCACCTATTGTTTAATCCTCCAAATCTTAGAAGAGATATTTGGCATCTGTATACACAAATTGAGTAAAGGGTTATTTTTTCTTAGCCAAGCTATCAAAGAGCCAAATTATTTCACTGATGTTTTGCTTAGGTACTATATTTATTTTTGTGTTGAGGGTCATAACAAAGAGCTAAAGAGTCCAGATATATCCTAGTTTTAACAGAGCCCTCATTAGAAAGTAGACATTTTCAGTGGACCTGCAACATCTAAACAGGTCTAGAATGTGAGAGACATTCTCTAGCGAGAGCAGAGTCAAGGCTCAAAATGTGAGAGCCATCCTCCAGTAAAAGCAGAGTCAAGGCTCCAGCAAGCTATGATTTTTCAAAAATTGAAGCTGGCAGAAGGGACAGCTTTAAGGCCTATGAAACATTTCACTACAGAACGGTGTACAAGATAGAGAAGTAACAAATTGTGGTCTAAAAATCTGTACCATTAATCAGACCTTGCAATGAGTCCAGCGGGCAATTACACTGCAGTGTCTACCATATGTGAACTCAAAAGATTTTTAATTCCCAGAGTGGACATACCCTGCACATTCAGCATGTACTAATTTGCGATTATTTGGCTTTGCTATAAAACATCTCAAGGAAGCATCAATCAGGATAACCGTAAACTTCTGAAAAGTTGCAGCCTAACCACAATTTTTATAAAGGCATAATTTCAAATACTCAGGGAAAAACAAAACCAAACCTCATCACTAGCCACCAACACACTTAAATTCTCATGAACTGCTGCAGATTAGGAGTAAAGAAACGCAGGCTTACCTATGTCTGGAATATCTTCTGAAAGAGCAAGAGATAAGACTGAAGGAAGCACAGATCCCACAGGAGTCCGCAGGAAGGGATTCACTCTGGGCAGGTTCAGAAACTTTCACTTTACAATAACCTTCTCTTCCATTTGTTTCCTGCTACTTCAGATCACCCGCAAGTTTTATGCTATAAAACTTTTTTTTTTAAAGTTTATGTAAAAGTTTTCTTCTTACAAAGTTTCAGCACTTGCTTCTTCCAGACAAGCAGTTTTGTTTGACTGGTTTTTTTAACGGTAATCTTTAAAAGGCTGGAGTGACAAACCAATCTATCAAACCAATGCTGACTTTTCTTCTACATTTTTTTCCACAATCAAAGGAGTCCAGAACCCCCAGGCTTTTCCAAGCCCAAAGGTCAGTTTTGTCTCAAGTATTTCCAGAGCTCTTGATAGTAACCATGTTAAAGCTGCAGGATGAAAGGATCAACACTCCTTGCTATTGTTACAGCCTTACAAGGATAAGTGTCGGCTCAAAAACCTCTCCTGGGACTCCAACTTGAGTCTCCTTCTCAGCTAGCCAAGAGCTCACTACTTCTTTCTGCAAGCCTTGTCCATCCATCACAGTTTCCATCAAAGCAGCAGGAGAGCTCTGAAGGGTGAAATGGGCTGTTTATTCAATGGCTACTTTGTGGGCGCTTTTCCATCTTTTCGTTTGGTGAGCAGAATCCAGAAGAAGTGTTGCAGATTCTGTAAACAGTCTCATGTATTAAAGGTGTTATTTGCTCTTCAGGAAAGTTAAAAAAAACCATGTCTGGTGTCAGAAAATACTTTCATAATTGCTGCAAGATCACCCAGCACTGGTTTATCTTGTCAGTGGTAGCAATTCCCAGCCAAATTATCCCAAGAAAGATGTTACAATCAGGAATGCAGTGACCCAGATAGAAAAGTTTGGGTCACACAAAAATCCTCTCATATCTTGCTACCTGCTTTCAGATAGGACAGACAGTTGATCATAAAATTGAATGTTGCATGAGAGATCTTTCACTTCTACCATTCTTTCATAATCATTTTTCCCAAGTTAATCATCCCTGGGTAATTCCAAAAAGTGGTGAACCTCTTAACTCAGAGCTGTATTTGTCATTTTAACAGGCCAGATTACTCTATCAGATATCTTGGCATAAGTGACATACTGAAACGTTTGAATATTTCATTTCAGATACTATGCAGTCAGTGCTTTGTTTGGTTTCCTTACTATTTGCAGTTGAAGAAAAAGCCAAGTTACAAAGTCAATCAGAAAATAAAGATATATTTTAAAATTGCTTTGCAAAAAAAGTAATTTTTTTAAATGGCATGAATAATTAAAGAAGATGGAGACAGAGCTGAGGCCATGTGTATGGGTATGTGTAATACCACGTAGTGCAGTAGTTTTGAGGTGTTACCATAAACGTCATACGTATCAGCAATCAAGTTACAGAGGTAGCCCACAAATCGCTTTATGTAGCTGGGCATATACACTTGCCTCAAATTTACACTGAAAGTCTATCAATAAATCACCCTTCTCACCATTTGAATTTATGTACAGGATTTTACTCCATAATTTCAGAGTTCTCCAAGCACAGATTGTCACAGCTAAACTGTCAAATTATTATATTCACATAACAGTCCTGACTATTTATGTGAAATTAAATATAGATTAAATTATTTGATCAAAATCAGCCAATAACTTGTAGCAGAACTAGGGACAGAACACTTGAAACGCTGGATCCCAGTAACCCAGCTTCACACCAGAAAAGATTATCCTTTCCCCTGTTTTGCAATACCTACATTTATGAAGCACTCTTCAAGGGAGCAGCTAAAGAAAGTGAAAGCTATCTACAGCCCTTCACAGACATACTTTGTACAGAGCAATAACAAGACATTTAATTTATTCCTTTTATGTCTCCCAGGGAGATGTTCTGTTTTTTCAAATATCAGACACATATCCACTGTGTATGAGAGACCGCAATGTGAAAGTGATAAGTGAAGCAGAAAGCTCATGTCAGAGATTAAACTCTTAGTCATTACATTAAAACACACTTGGATTTCCCAGACTTCTAGAAGAAGGAACCTGGAAACTTTGCACATTCCTGAACATCTTATGAGAGGGCAGAAATACCACTGAGAACACCAAAACTGAAAGATAATGCATCTCCATAGTTAACAGTTATGTATATGCCATGTTATACAGCTATGGCTGAAAAGACAGTAAGTGCTTGAAATCCCCTCGGAAATTATGCTAACATTGAAATAATTCCTTTCATTGTCACAGTTTCCCTATAGACTTCAATCAAATTGTTCCACCAATAAAGTACTGTACATGAAACATTGCTCTGCCACTTTACAACTAAGTCTGAACAAATATTTATGCAGCAGCCTACATTTTTAGCTGGTAAAAAAACCTCACAAATAAGATGCATAGAAAGCTACTCAGCTTTTAAAACACAAAATTTATGCTTTATGTAAGAAACTGTCTTCACTCCTAAATGCCTACAGCTGTCGTAAGATTTGCTTCTATTATGTGGAAAGTTTCTGTATGAAGAGAGCATTCCACATACATAAATTACCCTAAAATCACTCTGGGTCTTTCTGCAAGTAATGGCAAAACCAATAGTTTAAGGGGATTATTTTACAAGTATCTATCTATGTAGAAATGAATATCAAGGCAAAATTGGTTGCATTCTTAACCTTAAATCAACTACTGACCAGTGATTAAAACTCAAAGTGTTAAAAGGCTGTGAATATTTAAATGATGAGATCAAAGCACATGCACTTTATCATTACTAGATAAAGAAGCAGAAGGAAAGACACTATAGATACCGATATCACATAGAGGCTTCTTACTGTGCTGGACCTGAACTCACACCATGGGAGGACCTCAGTACTGACTTTCTCAGTTAAAGCAATGGGAGTGCTGAGGCAAGAAATGTGCCAAATACCTCAGTGAAAGTTATGGCCCCAGTTTTTCAGCCTTTTAAAATTATGTAGACATTAAACATAACACAACAATATAGAACACACTGATTATGTTTAAAATAAGGCTTAGAGCTTTCCATTTTGCCTGGAGAACAGTATAGAGCCTCCCAAAATAAAAATTTAGGTAAACAATTACTTTCTTAAGATCTCATAAATTATTTCATTTCTAAATTAGAGTGGTTAAACTGGTCCTTCAAGAAATACAGGTGCATAAAGTATGGGATTATATTTGTTACTTTTCCAACCGACATAAAAAAGCCAGACAAATGAATCAGAGTAAGGTTTTTTTTGAAGAGGGTTAATATAAGTTTTATTTTTCTTTATCCCTTATAAATAAAAGCTTAATATTCTACACAGAGACCACAGAATAAGCATCATTCTCAAAGAGCAATGACATGATTTTGACCATTCAGAAGGGATGTCATCTTCTTATTTACATAACTAATTTGAGGTCACAAGCTCCCTCAGCAAAAGTAGCTATGGCTTCCATTCACATGAAGCCGTTCACCAATGGGGGAAGGACCCAAATCTTCCTCAAGAACTTCTTGGCTTCATTCCTTGACTGTAGAAGTAGATGGTCTACTATCTTAAAGGTATGGTGAAGCCAGGTTTGCTAATCCTGGGGGATTAGCACCTTGGATTCATAACTCATATTAGGTTAATGACAAAGATATGCTGAGAATATACCAGCATCTCCCCTACCATCCTCCTACATGTAATGCCTTAAGCACTCCACATGTGCTAACCAGACTATGGGCCTCCTAGACTTCTTAGCACCTCCCTCTCCTTGCATATTTTAAAATATTCTGAATGTTCCTGAATGTATCTGTGTCTCCTGGGACAGAGTGCACACCACTGCAAGCCACGATAACAAAAATGCTAAAGTTTCCTTAGTAAAGGACAATAAATTCCACCTTCTCCCTTAATAATGCTGCAAGACTACAGATAATTTAAGGCAGGGCATACTCGAACAGCATTTTTAGTGTTTCAGTTGTATTTAAAAGAGATATTCACCAGGACACTCAAAGGCACATAACCACAGAAAAAATGAAAACCAAAAATGCCTACAAACTTAAAAGATTAGAGTTGCAGATATAGAGATAAGCAAGGCAGATACTGACACACACACGTGTGTGTGTGTGTGTGTGTGTGTGTGTGTGTGTAATGAAGCATCTTTCAGTATTCTTTCTCCACTATTGTTGGCAAATACTTTTCATTTTAAAATTGTGAATAAGCTTAAAATAAACTGGGAAGACATCTGGAAAATTTCAGTCTTTAAGTTTCATAGGTCAGAATGTCATAGCTAGCAGAAACCAGCAGAGCAAAACAGAGGTGCTTAAGTGATATCAACTCAGGCAGTTGCCACTAGTACCTAAGTCTATTGTATTAATACACAGAGTCAGACTCTCATTCAGACTGAAGTCAGTTTGAGTTTTACTCCATTTGCTGACACATACCTATCAAACAGAAAACACAGCAGGCCCAGCTGAGCTTAATTCAACCATCCCTAAGCTACAAAGCACTCAGTAGCACCTGAACAAGTAAGAAACATACGTAAAATGAATGCTGAGATTCCTTTAATCAGTGCAAAAAAGTATAATTTAATGTCATTTAGATCATATAGGCTATCTATTAGAATTACATAAAAGCTGACAGATCAGTAGAGTTCAACTTCATTTAAATTTTTAGGTATTCCATTTCCAAACCAAGAACTGAGATACTGGGTTTTGCAACCATTCAAAAGGCATAGGGGAGCAACTCATTGCCCAGTTAGGACATTCAGCACACTGGAGAAGAGGGCACACTAGGTTCAGACAAATTGGAAAATAATAAAGTCAGTGTTGGCTTTGGACAATCTTTCTGGGATCACTTGACACGCACTGACTTTTGGTACAGACACAGTATTAGTGACAGTGAGTGCTCCGTGTCTAATGTGGCAGAACCAAAACATCCAGCTCCCTGCTTCTCCACCCTTTCTGTCAGCAGG